>NC_092008.1:87500-120404 GCF_044704955.1 Pristiophorus japonicus | reverse complement strand
GAGAGAGCGAGAGAGAGAGAGAGACAGAGCGACAGAGAGAGAGAGAGGGAGAGAGAGAGAGAGACAGAGAGAGAGAGAGAGAGACAGAGAGACAGGGAGAGAGAGAGAGAGAGAGGGGGGGAGAGAGAGCGAGAGAGAGAGAGAGACAGAGAGAGAGAGAGAGAGAGAGGGAGAGAGAGAGATAGATAGAGAGAGAGAGACAGAGAGAGAGAGAGAGAGACAGAGGGAGAGAGAGAGAGAGGGAGAGAGAGACAGAGGGAGAGAGAGAGAGAGGGAGAGAGAGGGAGAGAGAGACAGAGAGAGAGGGAGAGAGACAGAGAGGGAGAGAGAGAGAGACGGAGAGAGAAACAGAGAGAGAGAGATCGAGAGAGAGAGAGAGACAGAGAGAGGGAGAGGGAGAGAGAGAAAGAGACAGAGAGAGAGAGAGAGAGAGAGAGACAGAGAAAGAGGGAGGGGGGAGAAGGAGAGAGAGAGAGAGAGACAGAGCGAGAGAGAGAGAGCGAGAGAGAGAGACAGAGAGAGAGACAGAGAGAGAGAGAGAGGGGGGAGAAGGAGAGTGAGAGAGAGAGAGAGAGAGAGAGAGAGAGACAGAGCGAGAGAGAGAGAGAGACAGAGAGAGAGAGAGACAGAGAGAGACAGAGAGAGAGAGAGTGGTAGACAGAGAGAGAGAGAGAGGTAGACAGAGAGCGAGAGAGACAGAGAGAGAGAGAGAGAGACGGAGAGAGAGAGAGAGAGAGAGACGGAGAGAGAGAGAGAGAGAGACGGATTGATAGAAAAGGTGGTAGGGAGGGAGAGAGGGAGAGGGAGAGAAATGGTTAGTGGAGGAAGTAGAGAGGAGAGGCATGTGCCCCTCGATCCAACACACAGGGCCGGAATCCACAAGATCACGGCCTGCCTGGATGCTTGTTAAGTCCTGACTCTAATGTACTGACCTACACGAGACACAGGCTGAAGTCCAGGTCACTCAGGACCTGCACCTTTAATTCCAGCTCTCCAGTGCTGCACTTGCCTGAGACCTCCCTTTATATACCTCAGTGGGACAGGTATGGAGTGTCTCCTGCAAGTGCACCCCTGGTGGTAAGGTCTGCTTATTGTTACAGGTCATATCCAGTTACAGTCATGTATAGCATGGTAAGATCCCGTTATATACAGCAACGTGAGATACATGGCAAGTCCCGAAGTACCGACCCTCCCTCTCCCCACCCCTCCTTCCCTCCCTTCATCCCTGTCACTTCCGTCCCCTGTCTCCCCTCCCCTCTCCAGCTCTCCCCCCTCATTCCTCCGTCTCCCTCCCTCCCGCTCCCCTCCCCTCCCTCTCCCCCTGTTATGTATGCAAGAAAGGTTCAAACTGAGCACTGTTTAACGAAGCAAGGTACAACCTTGGCTCTGCTTTATTTAGGCCCAAAGCGCCTGACTCTCAAAGTGGCTGGCCTTTTATACCAGAGCAGCTGCTCAGTGGCCTCCAACAATGGCACCATCTGGTGGCTACAAACATCATGTACATGCATGACACCCGCCTCACCTCCCTCCCCCTCTCTCCTCCCTCCCTCTCCCCCGACCCTTCCTCCCTCTCCCTCCTTCCCTCTTGTCATGTATCTTACATTATTATATATAACTGTATCCCAACATGCTATACATGACTATAATAAGATATGACCTGTAACCACCAGCATACCTTACCACCAGGGGTGCACTTGCAAGAGACAGGTATATAAGGACAGGTCTCAGGCAAGTGCAGCACTCCAGAGCTGTGAAATAAAGGTGCAGGTCCAGAGTGACCTTGACTTCACTACATGCCTCGTGTGAGTCTGTACTGAGGGGACAGGACTTTACAGTGGCGACAGGTTACGGGATTACAGAATCCACAGAATGGCGAACAACGGATCAGATGAAAAGTACAATGCGGGAGACAATTGGGAGGACTTTATAGAAAGGCTCCAGCAAAGCTTTGTAACCAAAGACTGGTTAGGCGACGATAAGGCAGACAAGAGAAGAGCCCATCTCTTGACCTGCTGTGGCTCGAAAACATACGCTTTAATGAAGGATCTGTTGGCACCCGAGAACCCAGCAAGCAAGTCGTTTGAAGAGTTGAGCACACTGGTAAGAGACCACCTGAAGCCAGCGAGCAGCCTACACATGGCCAGACACAGGTTCTACAACGACAGACGCTGTGTGGGCCAGAGCATACCCGACTTCGTGGCGGAACTTTGGAGGTTGGCTAGTTTATGTGAGTTCTCCGATGAACTGAGGAGAGAAATGCTGAGAGACTTTTTCATTGAAGGAATAGGCCACGGAGGCATATTCCGAAAGCTCATAGAGACCAAGAACCTGACCTTAGAGGCAGCAGCACTGGTTGCACAGACATTCTTGGTAGGGGAAGAAGAAGCGAGGTTGATTTACAATGCAGGTACGACAACTAACGAAATATCGGAACAAGAAGTTCACAGCACTAAACAAGCTGCTACCCCCACACACCAGACAAAACCGGGAGAACAGGCTCTCGACAGCAGGCAGAAGCCACCAAGGGCCACAGGAACGGCCGTTCACACCTCATCAACCCACAATGCGAGCAATCAACTACAAACTGAGAGAAGCTCAAGAGAGATCAGCCAGACGCAGCTCATTCTTTGGGAACACTTTAAACAATGGAACAGGTTCTGTGCTGGAGGTGTGGGGGTGGGCACTCAGCAAGGGGATGTCAGTTTCAGCAGGCTGTTTGCAGAAATTGTGAATATACAGGGCATTTGGCACGCATGTACAAAAAAACGGCAGCTCGGCTGGTATACGAATCGGATGGGTCGGAAAGCGGACCAGAAGATGGTGGGGACAGTACCCAGGAGACCGATGTACAGCGGGTCAACACGATCAATGGCCGCTGCTCCTACAACAGGACGCCTCCGATAATGATGAGGGTCCTACTCAACGGGATATCTGTCAACATGGAGCTGGATACGGGAGCGAGTCAATCTCTCATGGGCGCTCAACAATTTGAACAACTGTGGCCGCATAAAAGAGACAGACCAAAACTCACAAGGGTCGACACCAAACTAAGGACCTATACCAAAGAAATCGTACCAGTCCTCGGCAGCGCCATGCTCTCTGTCACACACAAAGGGACATTGAACCGACTTCCCCTCTGGATTGTCCCCGGAGACCCCCCAGCCCTGCTGGGGAGAAGCTGGCTGGCAAAACTAAACTGGAAATGGGATGATGTCCATGCCTTGTCATTAGAGGAACGGACCTCCTGCTCAACAGTTATAAAGCGATTTGAACATCTCTTTCAGCCAGGTGTGGGCACTTTCAAAGGGGCCAAAGTCAAAATCTACATCACACAGGATGCTAGACCGGTCCATCACAAGGCCAGAGCTGTACCCTATGTGATGAGGGAAAAGATTGAACACGAACTAGACAGGCTTCTGCGGGAAGGCATTATATCACCTGTGGAATTTAGTGACTGGGCAAGTCCCATCGTCCCAGTCATGAAGCCTGATGGGGACTACAAATCTACCATAAACAGAGTCTCCCTACAGGACCAGTACCCGCTGCCCAGAGCAGAGGACTTATTTGCCACATTGGCTGGAGGTAAACTTTTCTCAAAATTAGACCTCACATCTGCGTATATGACGCAAGAATTGACCGAGGAATCCAAGCTACTCACCACCATCAACGCACATCGAGGCCTTTTCATGTACAATCGATGCCCATTCGGCATCAGGTCGGCAGCTGCCATATTCCAGCGCAACATGGAGAGTCCGCTCAAGTCCATCCCGGGGACGGTTGTATTTCAAGACGACATACTTATCACGGGCAGGGACACCGACTCCCATCTCCGTAATTTGGAGGAAGTACTAAAGCGGTTGGATCGGGTAGGCCTACGAGCCAAGAAATCCAAGTGCCTGTTTCTCGCACCCGAGCTTGAATTTTTGGGCAGAAGGATTGCCGCTGATGGAATCCGCCCAACAGAGTCCAAAACAGAAGCAATTCGCCTGGCACCCAGGCCCCGGAATGTCTCGGAACTGCGCGCCTTTCTCGGGCTACTCAATTACTTTGGGAACTTTATGCAGAACTTAAGCACGCTGCTGGAGCCTCTCCACGTGCTACTCAGGAAGGGGTGCGATTGGTTTTGGGGGGATGCCCAGGAACGTGCCTTCAATAAGGCACGCAACCTTCTGTGTTCCAATAGTGTTTTGACTTTCTTTGATCCAGGTAAAAAGCTAGTTCTCACATGCGATGCGTCAGCGTATGGGGTCGGGTGCGTTTTGCAACATGTCAATAGTGCGGGCAAATTACAACCCATAGCTTATGCCTCCAGGTCACTTTTGCGGGCGGAGTGCGGGTACGGAATGGTAGAGAAGGAGGCACTCACGTGCGTGTATGGTGTCAAAAAGATGCACCAATACCTTTTCAGGGCCAAGTTCGCGTTAGAAACCGACCACAAGCCCCTCACGTCCCTCCTATCCGAGAGCAAGACAATAAACGCCAACGCCTCGGCGCGAATTCAACGGTGGGCATTCATGCTGGCGTCCTACGACTATACCATAAGCACAGACCAGGCACAGACAACTGTGCCGACGCACTCAGCAGGCTACCCCTAGCGACCACGGAAGGGTCTGACGAACAGGACTGTGAGATAGTCATGGCAATCAATGCCTTTGAGTCAACAGGTTCGCCCATGACGGCTCGCCAAATCAGAGCCTGGACAGTCAGCGACCCTACGTTATCCTTAGTAAAAAGATGTGTCCTAACCGGTGCCTGGGCAGAGGCTCGCAATGCCTGCCCCGAGGAATTAAAGCCCTTTCACAGGCGCATACATGAGCTATCACTACAAGCAGACTGCCTGATGTGGGGCAGCCGAGTAGTCATGCCTCTGCGAGGCAGAGAGGCGTTTGTCCGGGAGCTCCACCGCGAGCACCCGGGGATCGTTCTCATGAAGGCCATAGCCAGATCCCACGTCTGGTGGCCTGGTATTGACGCGGTCTTGGAGCTCTGCGTCCGAAGGAGCACCATTTGTGCCCAACTCAGCAATGCCCCCAGGGAAGCTCCCCTGAGCCCCTGGCCCTGGCCTACCAAACCTGGTCGCGGGTGCACGTAGACTATGCGGGCCCATTCATGGGCAAAATGTTCCTCGTAGTTGTAGATGCATTTTCAAAGTGGATCGAATGCACCATTTTAAACTCGAGCACAACCTCCACCATTGTGGAGAGCCTCGCAACCATGTTTGCAACGCATGGAATCCCTGACATATTGGTCAGTGACAATGGTCCGTGCTTCACCAGCGCAGAATTCCAAGACTTTATAATTGACCGCGGCATAAATCACGTCAAGACGGCACCGTTCAAGCCGGCCTCCAACAGCCAGGCGGAGAGAGCAGTGCAAATCATTAAACAAGGCATGCTTAAAATCCAAGGTCCCACGCTGCAGGGTCGCCTGTCGCGACTGCTGCTGGCATACAGATCTCGTCCGCACTCACTGACTGGGATCCCCCCCGCGCAACTGTTGATGAAAAGGACTTTAAAAACAAGGCTCTCATTAATCCTCCCAGACATGCACGAAATCGTTGAGGCAAAGCGCCGTAAGCTGACTGAGTACCATGAGAGAAATTCGAGGGGGAGATGGAATGAGATAGGGGACACAGTGTTTGTACTAAACTATGGCAGGGGTCCCAAATGGCTTGCAGGGACAGTAACGGGCAAGGAAGGAAATAGGCTACTGGTAGGACAAATGGACAATGGCAAAACCTGCCGGAGGCATGTAGACCAAGTCAAAAGCGGATTTACCAACAACACTGCGGAACCAGAGGCAGACTACAATGTGGAACTCGCAACACACCTGGTGGACAGACAGAGGGAACAGCCTGAGGAAAGGGCAATCCCAACAGACAGCCCAGGCGAGTCAACAACAATCACACCAATCGAAACAGACAGCCCAGGCGAGATACCAGCAACCACCCCCAAAGAAAAACCGACACCAAGGCAAACAACTGAACCACAACTCAGACGCTCCACGCGAGAGCGTAGACCACCTGAGAGACTGAACCTATAAAGACAGTAAGACCTTGGGGGAGGGTGATGTCATGTATCTTACATTATTATATATAACTGTATCCTAACATGCTATACATGACTGGAATAAGATATGACCTGTAACCACCAGCATACCTTACCACCAGGGGTGCACTTGCAAGAGACAGGTATATAAGGACAGGTCTCAGGCAAGTGCAGCATTCCAGAGCTGTGAAATAAAGGTGCAGGTCCAGAGTGACCTTGACTTCACGACATGCCTCGTGTGAGTCTGTACTGAGGGGACAGGACTTTACACCTCTACCCTCCATCTCCTCCCCCTCCCTCCCCCCTCTCCCCTCCCTCCCTCTCATCCTCCCCCTCCCTCGCCCTCTTCCCCCTCTCCCCTCCCTCCCTCTCACCCTCCCCCCTCCCGCGCCCCCTCCCCCTCCCTCTCACCCTCCCCCCTCCCTCGCCCCCTTCCCCCTCTCCGCTCCCTCACTCTCACACTCCTCCCTCCCTCGCCCCCTTCCCCCCTCTCCCCTCCCTCCCTCTCACCCTCCTCCCTCCCTCGCCCCCTTCCCCCCTCTCCCCTCCCTCCCTCTCACCCTCCACCCTCCCGCGCCCCCTCCCCCCTCACTCTCACCCTCCCCCCTCCCTCGTCCCCTTCCCCCTTCTCCCCTCCCTCCCTCTCACCCTCCTCCCTCCCTCGCCCCCTTCCCCCCTCTCCCCTCCCTCCCTCTCACCCTCCCCCCTCTCTCGCCCCCTTCGCCCCTCCCTCGCCCCCTTCCCCCTCTCCCCTCCCTCCCTCTCACCCTCCACCCTCCCGCGTCCCCTCCCCCTCCCTCTCACCCTCCCCCCTCCCTCGCCCCCTTCCCCCTCTCCCCTCCCTCCCTCTCACCCTCCTCCCTCCCTCGCCCCCTTCCCCCCTCTCCCCTCCCTCCCTCTCACCCTCCCCCCTCCCTCGCCCCCTTCCCCCTCTCCCCTCCCTCCCTCTCACCCTCCTCCCTCCCTCGCCCCCTTCCCCCCTCTCACCTCCCTCCCTCTCACCCTACCCCCTCTCTCGCCCCCTTCACCCCTCTCCCCTCCCTCCCTCTCACCCTCCCTCGCCCCCTTCCCCCCTCTCCCTTCCCTCCCTCATCCTCCCCCTCCCTCGCCCCCTTCCCCCTCTCCCCTCCCTCCCTTTCACCCTTTCCCCTCCCTCGCCCTCTTCCCCCCCTCTCCCCTCCCTCCCTCTCACCCTCCCCCCTCCCGCGCCCCCTCCCTCTCACCCTCCCCCCTCTCTCGCCCCCTTCACCCCTCTCCCCTCCCTCCCTCTCACCCTCCCTCGCCCCCTTCCCCCCTCCCTCCCTCATCCTCCCCCTCCCTCGCCCCCTTCCCCCTCTCCCCTCCCTCATCCTCCCCCTCCCTCGCCCCCTTCCCCCTCTCCCCTCCCTCCCTCTCACCCTTTCCCCTCCCTCACCCTCTTCCCCCCCTCTCCCCTCCCTCTCACCCTCCCCCCTCCCGCGCCCCCTCCCTCTCACCCTCCCCCTCTCTCGCCCCTTCACCCCTCTCCCCTCCCTCCCTCTCACCCTCCCTCGCCCCTCCCTCCCTCTCACCCTCCCCCCTCCCTCGACCCTTCCCCCCCTCTCCCTTCCCTCCCCCCTCCCTCCCTCTCACCTCCCCCCTCCCTCCCTCTCACCCTCCCCTCTCCCTCGCCTCCATCGCCCCTCACCCCTCCCTCCCTCTCACCCTCCCTCGCCCCCTTCCCCACTCTCCCCTCCCTCCCTCTCATCCTCCCCCCTCCCTCGACCCTTCCCCCCCTCTCCCTTCCCTCCCTCGCCCCCTTCCCCCCCTCTCCCTTCCCTCCCTGCGCCCCTCCCCGCTCCCCGCCCCGCCCAGAGTTGCTCCGAGCCCCACACATGGAGCAGGAAAGGCCCAGGCTGGATGTCGGGCCTGTGTGGCGGGGCTCCTTACCGTGCTGTTGCAGGTGTTGGGGCTGACTCGGATGGGGCAGGTTTCTGGGGAGGGGCTGGGACCCGGTGCCGGCCTCTCCCCGCGATCCCGGCCAGTCTGCCCCGCCTCCCCGGGCCGCTACGATCGGCACGCCCCGCGGCGCCTGACGGGAGCCCGTGGGCTGTATCCGCGGGATGCCGGGCGGCGGGGGAGGGGTCCAAGATCCCGTCACGGGGCACAGCCCTGGAAAGAGAAACAACATTTAACCTTCTGTCCCGTTCAACAAGAATCCTGCATTTCCCACTATCCTCTCACAGTCTGGGGCACAGGGGACAGAGTAGAGGGAGCTTTACTCTGTATCTAACCCTGTGCTGTACCTGCCCTGGGAGTGTTTGATGGGACAGTGTAGAGGGAGCTTTACTCTGTATCTAACCCCCTGTACCTGCCCTGGGAGTGTTTGATGGGACAGTGTAGAGGGAGCTTTACTCTGTATCTAACCCCCTGTACCTGCCCTGGGAGTGTTTGATGGGACAGTGTAGAGGGAGCTTTACTCTGTATCTAACCCCCTGTACATGCCCTGGGAGTGTTTGATGGGACAGTGTAGAGGGAGCTTTACTCTGTATCTAACCCGTGCTGTACCTGCCCTGGGAGTGTTTGATGGGACAGTGTAGAGGGAGCTTTACTCTGTATCTAACCCCCTGTACCTGCCCTGGGAGTGTTTGATGGGACAGTGTAGAGGGAGCTTTACTCTGTGTCTAACCCCGTGCTGTACCTGCCCTGGGAGTGTTTGATGGGACAGTGTAGAGGGAGCTTTACTATGTATCTAACCCCGTGCTGTACCTGCCCTGGGAGTGTTTGATGGGACAGTGTAGAGGGAGCTTTACTCTGTATCTAACCACCTGTACCTGCCCTGGGAGTGTGTGATGGGGACAGTGTAGAGGGAGCTTTACTCTGTATCTAACCCCCTGTACCTGCCCTGGGAGTGTTTGATGGGACAGTGTAGAGGGAGCTTTACTCTGTATCTAACCCCCTGTACCTGCCCTGGGAGTGTTTGATGGGACAGTGTAGAGGGAGCTTTACTCTGTATCTAACCACCTGTACCTGCCCTGGGAGTGTGTGATGGGGACAGTGTAGAGGGAGCTTTACTCTGTATCTAACCCCCTGTACCTGCCCTGGGAGTGTTTGATGGGACAGTGTAGAGGGAGCTTTACTCTGTATCTAACCCCGTGCTGTACCTGCCCTGGGAATGTTTGATGGGACAGTGTAGAGGGAGCTTTACTCTGTATCTAGCCCCCTGTACCTGCCCTGGGAGTGTTTGATGGGACAGTGTAGAGAGAGCTTTACTCTGTCTAACCCCCTGTACCTGCCCTGGGAGTGTTTGATGGGACAGTGTAGAGGGAGCTTTACTCTGGATCTAACCCTCTGTACCTGCCCTGGGAGTGTTTGATGGGACAGTGTAGAGGGAGCTTTACTCTGTATCTAACCACCTGTACCTGCCCTGGGAGTGTGTGATGGGGACAGTGTAGAGGGAGCTTTACTCTGTATCTAACCCCCTGTACCTGCCCTGGGAGTGTTGATGGGACAGTGTAGAGGGAGCTTTACTCTGTATCTAACCCCCTGTACCTGCCCTGGGAGTGTGTGATGGGGACAGTGTTGAGGGAGCTTTACTCTGTATCTAACCCCCTGTACCTGCCCTGGGAGTGTTGATGTGACAGTGTAGAGGGAGCTTTACTCTGTATCTAACCCGTGCTGTACCTGCCCTGGGATTGTTTGATGGGACAGTGTAGAGGGAGCTTTACTCTGTATCTAACCCCCTGTATCTGCCCTGGGAGTGTTTGATGGGACAGTGTAGACGGAGCTTTACTCTGTATCTAACCCCCTGTACCTGCCCTGGGAGTGTTTGATGGGATAGTGTAGAGGGAGCTTTACTCTGTATCTAACCCCCTGTACCTGCCCTGGGAGTGTTTGATGGGACAGTGTAGAGGGAGCTTTACTCTGTATCTAACCCCGTGCTGTACCTGCCCTGGGAGTGTTTGATGTGACAGTGTAGAGGGAGCTTTACTCTGTATCTAACCCCGTGCTGTACCTGCCCTGGGAGTGTTTGATGGGACAGTGTAGACGGAGCTTTACTCTGTATCTAACCCCCTGTACCTGCCCTGGGAGTGTTTGATGTGACAGTGTAGAGGGAGCTTTACTCTGTATCTAACCCCGTGCTGTACCTGCCCTGGGAGTGTTTGATGGGACAGTGTAGACGGAGCTTTACTCTGTATCTAACCCCCTGTACCTGCCCTGGGAGTGTTTGATGGGACAGTGTAGAGGGAGCTTTACTCTGTATCTAACCCCCTGTACCTGCCCTGGGAGTGTTTGATGGGACAGTGTAGAGGGAGCTTTACTCTGTATCTAACTGATGAATGTGTTTAATTATCACAATCTGTTTTTAGTATACGGTTTAGAGAGCAGGGCATCAGATGGGAGTTAATTTATGCGACGTGTCAAACTGTGAGACGCAGAATGGAAAAATAAAAAATAAAGGCCCGGTGTGTGTGTGTGTGGAACATTTGGGAAAGATTTTAATTAAATCGTCTCTCTGTGGACTATGAAAACATCTGTGTCGATTGCCTGCCCGGTGAGTGACACAGCACGGCAGGACTAAGGCTCCTGTCGCTCACATGTGTGCGGGCGATTGGGTGGGAGGGGCTAGAGTTGGCCTCAGTCCCCCTGTGCTACCCCGCTCCTTAACTCTCACAGTCCGCACTCTAACCCCGCAATTACACCCCGTTCCGTAACTCTCACAGACCGCACTCTGTGTCTGCAATTACACCCCGCTTCCTAACTCACACACTCCTCACTCTAACTCCGCAATTACACCCCGCTCCCTAACTCACACACTCCGCACTCCAACCCCACAATTACACCCCGCTCCCTAACTCACACACTCCGCACTCTAACCCCGCAATTACACCCCGTTCCCTAACTCACACACTCCTCACTCTAACCCCGCAATTACACCCCGCTCCCTAACTCATACACTCCGCACTCTAACCCCGCAATTACACCCCGTTCCCTAACTCACACACTCCTCACTCTAACCCCGCAATTAAACCCCATTCCCTAACTCACACACTCCTCACTCTAACCTCGCAATTACACCCCATTCCCTAACTCTCACAGACCGCACTCTGTGTCTGCAATTACACCCCGCTCCCTAACTCACACACTCCGCACTCTAACCACGCAATTATACCCCGTTCCCTAACTCACACACTCCGCACTCTAACCCCGCAATTACACCCCGCTCCCTAACACTCACAGACCGCCCTCTAACCCTGCAATTGCACCCCGCTCCCGACAAGAACTTGTATTTATATAGTGCCTTGAACTCAGTAAAACGTCCCAAGGTTCTTCACAGCAGTGTCACAAAACAAAACAGATAAATCTGACCCCGAGCCACAAAAGAAGAAATTAGGGCAGAGTTGGGTCACAGAGGTGGGTTTTAAGGAGCGTCTTGAAGGAGGAGAGAGAGGCAGAGAGGTTTAGGGAGGGAGTTCCAGAGCTTGGGGCCCAGGCAACAGAAGGCACGGCCACCGATGGTGGAGCGATTATAATCAGGGATGGTCAGGAGGGCAGAATTAGAGGAATGCAGAGATCTCGGGGGGTTGTGGGGCTGGAGGGGTTTAGAGATAGGGAGGGGTATACGGGCTGGAGGAGGTTACAGAGATAGGGAGGGGTGTAGGGGGCTGGAGGGGGTTACAGAGATAGGGAGGGGTGCAGGGGCTGGAGGGGGTTACAGAGATAGGGACTGGTGTAGTGGCTGGAGGGGGTTACAGAGATAGGGAGGGGTGCAGGGGCTGGAGGAGTTACAGAGATAGGGAGGGGTGTAGTGGCTGGAGGAGGTTACAGAGATAGGGAGGGGTGTAGGGGCTGGAGGGGGTTACAGAGATAGGGAGGGGTGTAGTGGCTGGAGGGGGTTACAGAGATAGGGAGGGGTGTAGGGGCTGGAGGGGGTTACAGAGATAGGGAGGGGTGTAGTGGCTGGAGGGGGTTACAGAGATAGGGAGGGGTGCAGGGGGTTACAGAGATAGGGAGGGGTGTAGTGGCTGGAGGGGGTTACAGAGATAGGGAGGGGTGTAGGGGCTGGAGGAGGTTACAGAGATAGGGAGGGGTGTAGAGGCTGGAGGAGGTTACAGAGATCGCGAGGGGTGTAGGGGCTGGAGGAGGTTACAGAGATAGGGAGGGGTGTAGGGGCTGGAGGAGGTTACAGAGATAGGAAGGGTTGTAGGGGCTGGAGGAGGTTACAGAGATAGGGAGGGGTGTCGGGGCTGGAGGAGGTTACAGAGATAGGGAGGGGTGTAGTGGCTGGAGGGGGTTACAGAGATAGGGAGGGGTGTAGGGGCTGGAGGAGGTTACAGAGAAAGGGAGGGGTGTAGGGGCTGGAGGAGATTACAGAGATAGGGAGGGGTGTCGGGGCTGGAGGAGATTACAGAGATAGGGAGGGGTGTAGGGGCTGGAGGGGGTTACAGAGATAGGGAGGGGTGTCGGGGCTGGAGGAGATTACAGAGATAGGGAGGTGTGTAGGGGCTGGAGGACGTTACAGAGATAGGGAGGGGCGAGGACCATGGAGGGATTTGTAAACAATTTTGAAATCGAGGCATTGTTTAACCAGGAGCCAATGTAGGTCAGTGAGCACAGGGGGTGATGGGTGAGTGGGACTGGGTGCGAGTTAGGACACGGGTTCAGTGAGCACAGGGGGTGATGGGTGAGTGGGACTCGGTGCGAGTTAGGACACGGGGGCAGTGAGCACAGGGGGTGATGGGTGAGTGGGACTCGGTGCGAGTTAGGACACGGGGTCAGTGAGCACAGGGGGTGATGGGTGAGCGGGACTGGGTGCGAGTTAGGGCACGGGGTCAGTGAGCACAGGGGGTGATGGGTGAGTGGGACTGGGTGCGAGTTAGGACACGGGGTCAGTGAGCACAGGGGGTGATGGGTGAGTGGGACTGGGTGTGAGTTAGGACACGGGGTCAGTGAGCACAGGGGGTGATGGGTGAGTGGGACTGGGTGCGAGTTAGGGCACGGGGTCAGTGAGCACAGGGGGCGATGGGTGAGCGGGACTGGGTGTGAGTTAGGACACGGGGACAGCCGAGTTTTGGATCACCTCTAGTTTACGTCGGGTAGAATGTGGGAGGCCGGCCAGGAGCACAGTGCATTAGAACGGTCAAGTCTGGGGGTAACGGGGGCAGGGATGAGGGTTTCAGCAGCGGATGAGCTGAGGCAGGGGGTGGAGACGGGCGATGTTACGGAGGTGGGGAACAGGCGGGTTTAGTTACGCTGCGGGATATGTGGCCGGAAGCTCATTTCAGGGTCAAGTATGACCCCGAGGTTGGGAACAGTCTGGTTCAGCCTCAGATTGATGCTCGGGAGTACGATGGTCTCAGTACCCCACTCCCTAACTCTCACACTCTGCACTCTAACCCCACAATTATACCCCGCTCCCTAACTCTCACACTCTGCACTCTAACCCCACAATTACACCCCGCTCCCTAACTCTCACACTCCGCACTCTAACCCCACAATTATACCCCGCTCCCTAACTCTCACATTCTGCACTCTAACCCCACAATTATACCCCCGCTCCCTAACTCTCACATTCTGCACTCTAACCCCACAATTATACCCCGCTCCCTAACTCTCACACTCTGCACTCTAACCCCACAATTATACCCCACTCCCTAACTCTCACACTCTGCACTCTGCACTCTAACCCCAAAATTACACCCCACTCCCTAACTCTCACACACTGCACTCTAACCCCACAATTATACCACACTCCCTAACTCTCACACTCTGCACTCTAACCCCACAATTACACCCCGCTCCCTAACTCTCACACCCCGCACTCTAACCCCACAATTACACCTCGCTCCCTAACTCTCACACTCTGCACTCTAACCCCACAATTATACCCCGCTCCCTAACTCTCACACTCTGCACTCTAACTCCACAATTACACCCCGCTCCCTAACTCTCACACTCCGCACTCTAACCCCACAATTACACACCGCTCCCTAACTCTCACACTCTGCACTCTAACCACGCAATTACACCTCGCTCCCTAACTCTCACACTCCGCACTCTAACCCCACAATTACACCTCGCTCCCTAACTCTCACACTCTGCACTCTAACCACGCAATTACACCCCGCTCCCTAACTCTCACACTCTGCTTTCTAACCCCACAATTATACCCCACTCCCTAACTCTCACACTCTGCACTCCAACCCCACAATTACACCCCGCTCCCTAACTCTCACACTCTGCACTCTAACCCCACAATTATACCCCACTCCCTAACTCTCACACTCCGCACTCTAACCCCAAAATTACACCCCGCTCCCTAACTCTCACACTCTGCACTCTAACCCCACAATTATACCCCGCTCCCTAACTCTCACACTCTGCACTCTAACCCCGCAATTACACCCCGCTCCCTAACTCTCACACTCTGCACTCTAACCCCACAATTACACCTCGCTCCCTAACTCTCTCACTCTGCACTCTAACCCCACAATTATACCCCGCTCCCTAACTCTCACACTCTGCACTCTAACCCCACAATTACACCCCGCTCCCTAACTCTCACACTCTGCACTCTAACCCCACAATTACACCCCGCTCCCTAACTCTCACACTCCGCACTCTAACCCCACAATTACACCTCGCTCCCTAACTCTCACACTCTGCACTCTAACCCCACAATTATACCCGGCTCCCTAACTCTCACACTCTGCACTCTAACCCCACAATTACACCCCGCTCCCTAACTCTCACACTCCGCACTCGAACCCCACAATTACACCCCGCTCCCTAACTCTCACACTCCGCACCCTAACCCCACAATTATACCCCGCTCCCTAACTCTCACACTCCGCACTCGAACCCCACAATTACACCCCGCTCCCTAACTCTCACACTCCGCACTCTAACCCCACAATTACACACCGCTCCCTAACTCTCACACTCCGCACTCTAACCTCACAATTACACCCCGCTCCCTAACTCTCACACTCTGCACTCTAACCCCGCAATTACACCTCGCTCCCTAACTCTCACACTCTGCACTCTAACCCCACAATTACACCTCACTCCCTAACTCTCACACTCCGCACTCTAACCCCGCAATTACACCCCGCTCCCTAACTCTCACACTCCGCACTCTAACCCAACAATTACACCCCGCTCCCTAACTCTCACACTCCGCACTCTAACCCCACAATTACACACCGCTCCCTAACTCTCACACTCTGCACTCTAACCCCGCAATTACACCTCGCTCCCTAACTCTCACACTCTGCACTCTAACCCCACAATTACACCCCGCTCCCTAACTCTCACACTCTGCACTCTAACCCCACAATTATACCCCGCTCCCTAACTCTCACACTCTGCACTCTAACCCCACAATTATACCCCGCTCCCTAACTCTCACACTCTGCACTCTAACCCCACAATTACACCCCACTCCCTAACTCTCACACTCCGCACTCTAACCCCACAATTATACCCCGCTCCCTAACTCTCACACTCTGCACTCTAACCCCACAATTATAGCCCGCTCCCTAACTCTCACACTCCGCACTCTAACCCCACAATTACACCCCGCTCCCTAACTCTCACACTCTGCACTCTAACCCCACAATTATACCCCACTCCCTAACTCTCACACTCCGCACTCTAACCCCACAATTATACCCCGCTCCCTAACCCTCACACTCTGCACTCTAACCCCACAATTACACACCGCTCCCTAACTCTCACACTCTGCACTCTAACCCCACAATTATACCCCACTCCCTAACTCTCACACTCTGCACTCTAACCCCACAATTACACCCCGCTCCCTAACTCTCACACTCTGCACTCTAACCCCACAATTATACCCCGCACCCTAACTCTCACACTCTGCACTCTAACCCCACAATTACACCCCACTCCCTAACTCTCACACTCTGCACTCTAACCCCACAATTATACCCCGCTCCCTAACTCTCACACTCTGCACTCTAACCCCGCAATTACACCCCGCTCCCTAACTCTCACAATCCGCACTCTACCCCTCAACCAAGTAGCAGTACTCCACCCCTTCCCCAACCTCGGCTTGAGGAATATTAAGCTCCAGATCACTCCCCACCGCAGACTCCCGGTGGAAAATACCAGCGGGAAGGCTGGCCGCAGGCAGAATCGAGCGTGCTGGTGATGCCGCTGCAGTTGAACAGCCGCCAATGCGGGCTCAGGATCAGACTCGGCGAATCAGGAGCCCAGGGGGATCAGACATGCTGCACGGAGACAGGATAGCTTGCCTCCCGAGCTGGCAGCACTGAGGTCAGCGCTGTGGCTAATCAGCTCTGTGTGGGTTAACCCGAGACGCCTGTTGTGATGGGGCAGGTTGGCCAAGGTCACGGAGACAACCAGTAGATTGATCACCCCCACCCCGCAATGACACACACACAACTCCTGCCTACAAACCGGCAAGGTGCGAGCTCGGGGATTCAACACAGGATCCAGCTCCGACTGAGGGGCGGGGGGAGTAAATACCTCCCTCCCGAAACACACACACACACTCTCACACACACACACACACACACACACACACACACACACACACACACACACACTTACACACAGACACACATAGACACACATACACTCACACACAGACACACACACACACACACACACTCTCACACACACACACACACACACACACACAGACACACACACACTTACACACAGACACAAAGACACACATACACTCACACACAGACACACACACACACACAAACACTCACACACAGACACACACAGACACACATAGACACACATACACTCACACACAGACACACACACACACTCACACACACACACAGACACACATAGACACACATACACTCACACACAGACACACATAGACACACATACACTCACACACAGACACACATAGACACACATACACTCACACACAGACACACACACACGCATCGACACACATACACTCACACACAGACACACATAGACACACACACACTCTCACTCACACACACACACCGACACACATAGACACACATACACTCACACACAGACACACACACTCACACACACACACACACACACACACAGACACACACACACTTACACACAGACACAAAGACACACATACACTCACACACAGACACACACACACACACAAACACTCACACACAGACACACACAGACACACATAGACACACATACACTCACACACAGACACACACACTCTCACACACACACACAGACACACATTGACACACATACACTCACACACAGACACACATAGACACACATACACTCACACACAGACACACATAGACACACATACACTCACACACAGACACACACACACGCATCGACACACATACACTCACACACAGACACACATAGACACACACACACTCTCACTCACACACACACACCGACACACATAGACACACATACACTCACACACACTCTCACACAGACACACACACACACACTCACACAGACACACACACACACACTCACACATAGACATAGACACTCATACACTCAGACACACACACAGACACATAGACACACACACACTCACACACATACACTCAGACACACACACACACACACACACTCACGCACACACACTCACACAGGCACACACACTCACACACACTCTCACACACACACACAGACACACAGACACACACACACACACACACACAGACACACTCACACACACACACACTCAGACACACACAGACACACACACAGACACTAGACACACACACAGACACATAGACACACACACAGACACATACACACTCAGACACACATACACACAGACACACACACACAAACACACTCACACTCACACACGCACACACACTCACACACACACACACACTCACACACACACAGACACAGACACACACACTCACACACACACACACACTCACACACACACTCTCACACTCACTCTCACACTCACTCACAGACGCACTTGCCTTGGGAGTGTTTGATGGGACAGTGTAGAGGGAGCTTTACTCTGTATCTAACCCCCTGTACCTGCCCTGGGAGTGTTTGATGGGACAGTGTAGAGAGAGCTTTACTCTGTATCGAACCCTCTGTACCTGCCCTGGGAGTGTTTGATGGGACAGTGTAGAGGGAGCTTTACTCTGTATCTAACCCCGTGCTGTACCTGCCCTGGGAGTGTTTGATGGGACAGTGTAGAGGGAGCTTTACTCTGTATCTAACCCCCTGTACCTGTCCTGGGAGTGTTTGATGGGGCAGTGTAGAGGGAGCTTTACTCTGTATCTAACCCCCTGTACCTGCCCTGGGAGTGTTTGATGGGACAGTGTAGAGGGAGCTTTACTCTGTATCTAACCCCCTGTACCTGCCCTGGGAGTGTTTGATGGGACAGTGTAGAGGGAGCTTTACTCTATATCTAACCCCCTGTACCTGCCCTGGGAGTGTTTGATGGGACAGTGTAGAGGGAGCTTTACCGGTGCTATGTGTTGCTGGGAGTTCTCTGCGACTGAACCGGTTGCTGGAAGGCCTGGTGTGTGACGGTTGGGGTTTACCTGTGAGGAGGGAGGCGAGCGAGAGCAGCAGTGGTTTCCACGATGGCCACATCCTCCGGGGGGTCGCTGAGTTGCCCCTGACTCGGGTCTGTAGATATTCCCTCCGCGTGCGGGGCCTTGGGGCGAGAGGCGAGGGAGCTCAGCGAGCGGCCCTGAGCCTCTCTGTTGCCTGCGGGGAGAGAGAGAGAGCAAGTCAAGGACATACAACCCCGGGCACAAAGTCACTGGGGCAGGATTCCCCTCGGCTACACCCTCAGTTAGCGACCAGAAGGGGGCGATACATTGGGCCTGATTTTTTGCATTTAAATTATAATTTCCTTTTCTATTATTTATACCAAAGTGGAAAAGCTCACATTTTCCCACATGACGCAAAACAGAAGCACATCAGACACAGGAGCAGGAGTCGGCCATTCGGCCCCTCGAGCCCGCTCCGCCATTCAATCAGATCGCGGCTGATCCGATCTTGGGCTCAGCTCCACTTCCCCGCCCCGCCCCTTCACTCCCTTATCGCTCAAAAATCTGTCTATCTCCCCCTTAAATATATTCAGTGACCCAGCCCCCACAGCTCTCTGGGGCAGAGAATTCCACAGATTCACCAGAAGAAATTCCTCCTCAGCTCCGTCCTAAATGGGCGGCCCCTTATTCTGAGACTATGTGCCCCCTAGTTCTAGATTCCCCCACGAGGGGGAAACATCCTCTCTGCATCCACCCTGTCCAACCCCCCTCAGAATCTGATACGTTTCGATAAGATCACCTCTCATTCTTCTAAACTCCAATGGGTACAGGCCCAACCTCCTCAACCTTTCCTCATAAGGCAACCCCCTCATCCCCGGAATCAACCGAGTGAACCTTCTCTGAACTGCCTCCAATGCAAGTATACCCCTCCTTAAATACGGAGACCAGAACTGCACGCAGTACTCCAGGTGTGGCCTCACCAATGCCCTGTACAGTTGTAGCAAGACTTCCCTGCTTTTATACTCCATCCCCTTTGCAATAAAGGCCAAGATACCATTGGCCCTTCCTGATCACTTGCTGTACCTGCATACTAACCTTTTGTGTTTCATGTACAAGTAACCCCCAGGTCCCGCTGTACTGCGGCACTTTGTAATCGCTCCCCATTTAAATAATAACTTGCTCTTTGATTTTTTTTCTGCCAAAAAGTCGATAAGCTAAAGGCATCAGATGACAGGTCACCTGACAAGCTCCTGTGTTCATTGGAGTTCAGAAGAATGAGAGGTGATCTTATCGAAACGTGTCAGATTATGAGGGGGGCTCGACAGGGTGGATGCAGAGAGGATGTTCCCACTGATGGGGGAGACGAGAACTAGGGGGCATGGTCTTAGAATAAGGGGCCGCCCATTTAAAACTGAGATGAGGAGGAATTTCTTCTCTCAGAGGGTTGTAAATCTGTGGAATTCTCTGCCCCAGAGAGCTGTGGAGGCTGGGTCATTGAATATATTTAAGGCGGAGATAGACAGATTTTTGAGCGATAAGGGAGTGAAGGGGCGGGCGGGAAAGTGGAGCTGAGTCCATGATCGGATCAGCCATGGTCGTATTAAATGGCGGAGCAGGCTCGAGGGGCCGAATGGCCGGCTCCTGCTCCTATTTCTGATGTTCTTATGTATCGCGCATGGTCGACAAATACGCTGCGATCTTCTCAATTGGCGGCCGCCACTAACCGCGCCCGAGAGAACAGTTGGCTACGCTGTTTAACTGGCGGTCACTTGAAGGGAACTTAAGAACATAAGAAACAGGAGCAGGAGTCGGCCATTCGGCCCCTCGAGCCCTGCTCCGCCATTTAATACGACCATGGCTGATCCGATCATGGACTCAGCTCCACTTCCCTGCCCGCCCCCTTATCGGTTAAGAAACTGTCTATCTCTGTCTTAAATATATTCAATGTCCCGGCTTCCACAGCTCTCTGAGGCAGCGAATTCCACAGATTTACAACCCTCCGAGAGAAGAAATTCCTCCTCATCTCAGTTTTAAATGGGCGGCCCCTTATTCTAAGACCATGCCCCCTAGTTCTAGTCTCCCCCATCAGTGGGAACATCCTCTCTGCATCCACCCTGTCGAGCCCCCCTCATAATCTTATACGTTTCGATAAGATCACCTCTCATTCTTCTGAATTCCAATGGGTACAGGCCCAACCTCCTCAACCTTTCCTCATAAGTCAACCCCCTCATCCCCGGAATCAACCGAGTGAACCTTCTCTGAACTGCCTCCAAAGCAAGTATATCCCTCCTTAAATACGGAGACCAGAACTGCACGCAGTACTCCAGGTGTGGCCTCACCAATACCCTGTATAACTGGAGTAAGACTTCCCTGCTTTTATACTCCATCCCCCTTTGCAATAAAGGCCAAGATACCATTGGCCTTCCTGATCACTTGCTGTACCTGCGTACTAACCTTTTGTGTTTCATGTACAAGTAACCCCCAGGTCCCGCTGTACTGCGGCACTTTGCAAGGGAGCGTTTCCCTCGGGAGGTGACTATCAGGGCCACTTTGGCGCACAGCACGCTGCATGAGCCTCCGGGTTTGCAGCAGCAGACAGACAGAACAGCGCGGGGGCGATTTCTGAAAATCGCGACCCTGCCCGCGCCTTTAAGGCCTGGCCTTTTATTCCCAGGGTTTCAGTTCAGATTTGGCAGCATGCACAACGCAACCAGGAATTTAACACAG
The DNA here is from genome assembly GCF_044704955.1 of Pristiophorus japonicus. Taxonomy (NCBI): domain Eukaryota; kingdom Metazoa; phylum Chordata; class Chondrichthyes; family Pristiophoridae; genus Pristiophorus; species Pristiophorus japonicus. Next base: position 99,148 of record NC_092008.1, on the reverse strand, counting down.
GGCGATCTCTCTCAGGCTTTGCAGAGCATCGCTGAGGGACTGCTGCGCTGTTAATTATTGATGAATGACGTCCCTGCTTTCACCTCTCCGCTGTTCGTCAATATCACTGGAGCGTCCTCTGACTCTGTAAGCTCATCCTCCGACCGGCCATCAACAGGAACCGACGGCCGGGTAAAGCACTGCTCACGTACACAGCTGGAGTACTGCGTGCAGTTCTGGGCACCGCATTACAGGAAGGACGTGATTGCACTGGAGAGGGTACAGAGGAGATTGACCAGTATGTTGCACTGGAGAGGGTGCAGAGGAGATTTACCAGGATGTTGCACTGGAGAGGGTACAGAGGATATTTACCAGGATGTTGCACTAGAGAGGGTACAGAGGAGATTTACCAGCATGTTAAACTGGAGAGGGTGCAGAGGAGATTTACCAGGATGTTGCACTGGAGAGGGTACAGAGGAGATTTACCAGGATATTGCACTGAGAGAGGGAGCAGAGGAGATTTACCAGGATGTTGTACTCGAGAGGGTACAGAGGAGATTTACAAGGATGTTGCACTGGAGAGGGTACAGAGGAGATTTACCAGGATGTTGCACTGGAGAGGGAGCAGAGGAGATTTACCAGGATGTTGCACACGAGAGGGTACAGAGGAGATTAACCAGGATGTTGCACTGGAGAGGGTACAGAGGAGATTAACCAGGATGTTGCACTGGAGAGGGTACAGAGGATATTTACCAGGATGTTGCACTAGAGAGGGTACAGAGGAGATTTACCAGCATGTTGCACTGGAGAGGGTGCAGAGGAGATTTACCAGGATGTTGCACTGGAGAGCGTACAGAGGAGATTTACCAGGATATTGCACTGAGAGAGGGAGCAGAGGAGATTTACCAGGATGTTGTACTCGAGAGGGTACAGAGGAGATTTACAAGGATGTTGCACTGGAGAGGGTACAGAGGAGATTTACCAGGATGTTGCACTGGAGAGGGAGCAGAGGAGATTTACCAGGATGTTGCACTGGAGAGGGTACAGAGGAGATTAACCAGGATGTTGCACTGGAGAGGGTACAGAGGATATTTACCAGGATGTTGCACTAGAGAAGGTACAGAGGAGATTAACCAGGATGTTGCACTGGAGAGGGTACAGAGGATATTTACCAGGATGTTGCACTAGAGAGGGTGCAGAGGAGATTTACCGGGATATTGCACTGGAGAGGGTACAGAGGAGATTTACCAGGATGTTGCACTGGAGAGGGTGCAGAGGAGATTTACCAGGATGTTGCACTGGAGAGGGTACAGAGGAGATTTACCAGGATGTTGCACTGGAGAGGGTACAGAGGAGATTTACCAGGATGTTGCACTGGAGAGGGTACAGAGGAGATTTACCAGGATGATGCACTGGAGAGGGTACAGAGGAGATTTACCAGGATGTTGCACTGGAGAGGGTACAGAGGAGATTAACCAGGATGTTGCACTGGAGAGGGTACAGAGGATATTTACCAGGATGTTGCACTAGAGAGGGTACAGAGGAGATTTACCAGCATGTTAAACTGGAGAGGGTGCAGAGGAGATTTACCAGGATGTTGCACTGGAGAGGGTACAGAGGAGATTTACCAGGATATTGCACTGAGAGAGGGAGCAGAGGAGATTTACCAGGATGTTGTACTCGAGAGGGTACAGAGGAGATTTACAAGGATGTTGCACTGGAGAGGGTACAGAGGAGATTTACCAGGATGTTGCACTGGAGAGGGAGCAGAGGAGATTTACCAGGATGTTGCACACGAGAGGGTACAGAGGAGATTAACCAGGATGTTGCACTGGAGAGGGTACAGAGGAGATTAACCAGGATGTTGCACTGGAGAGGGTACAGAGGATATTTACCAGGATGTTGCACTAGAGAGGGTACAGAGGAGATTTACCAGCATGTTGCACTGGAGAGGGTGCAGAGGAGATTTACCAGGATGTTGCACTGGAGAGCGTACAGAGGAGATTTACCAGGATATTGCACTGAGAGAGGGAGCAGAGGAGATTTACCAGGATGTTGTACTCGAGAGGGTACAGAGGAGATTTACAAGGATGTTGCACTGGAGAGGGTACAGAGGAGATTTACCAGGATGTTGCACTGGAGAGGGAGCAGAGGAGATTTACCAGGATGTTGCACTGGAGAGGGTACAGAGGAGATTAACCAGGATGTTGCACTGGAGAGGGTACAGAGGATATTTACCAGGATGTTGCACTAGAGAAGGTACAGAGGAGATTAACCAGGATGTTGCACTGGAGAGGGTACAGAGGATATTTACCAGGATGTTGCACTAGAGAGGGTGCAGAGGAGATTTACCGGGATATTGCACTGGAGAGGGTACAGAGGAGATTTACCAGGATGTTGCACTAGAGAGGGTACAGAGGAGATTTACCAGGATGTTGCACTGGAGAGTGTACGGAGGAGATTTACCAGGATGTTGCACGAGAGAGGGTACAGAGGAGATTTACAAGGATTTTGCACTAGAGAGGGTACAGAGGAGATTTACCAGGATGTTGCACTGGAGAGGGTACAGAGGAGATTTACCAGGATGTTGCACTGGAGAGGGTGCAGAGGAGATTTACCAGGATGTTGCACGAGAGAGGATACAGAGGAGATTTACCAGGATGTTGCACTGGAGAGGGTACAGAGGAGATTTACCAGGATGTTGCACTGGAGAGGGTACAGAGGAGATTTACCAGGATGTTGCACTGGAGAGGGTACAGAGGAGATTTACGAGGATGTTGCACGGGAGAGGGTACAGAGGAGATTTACCAGGATGTTGCACCAGAGAGGGAACAGAGGAGATTTACCAGGATGTTGCACTGGAGAGGGTACAGAGGAGATTTACCAGGATGTTGCACTAGAGAGGGTACAGAGAAGATTTACCAGGATGTTGCACTGGAGAGGGTACAGAGGAGATTTACCAGGATGTTGCACTGGAGAGGGTACAGAGGAGATGTAACAGGATGTTGCACTGGAGAGGGAGCAGAGGAGATTTACCAGGATGTTGCACTGGAGAGGTACAGAGGAGATTTACCAGGATGTTGCACTGAGAGAGGGTACAGAGGAGATTTACCAGCATGTTGCACTAGAGAGAGTACAGAGGAGATTTACCAGGATGTTGCACTGGAGAAGGTACAGAGGAGATTTACCAGGATGTTGCACTGGAGAGGGAGCAGAGGAGATTTACCAGGATGTTGCACTCGAGAGGGTACAGAGGAGATCTACCAGGATGTTGCACTAGAGAGGGTACAGAGGAGATTTACCAGGATGTTGCACAAGAGAGGGTACAGAGGAGATTTACCATGATGTTGCACTAGAGAGGGTACAGAGGAGATTTACCAGGATGTTGCACTAGAGAGGGTACAGAGGAGATTGACCAGGATGTTGCACTAGAGAGGGTACAGAGGAGATTTACCAGGATGTTGCACTAGAGAGGGCACAGAGGAGATTTACCAGGATGTTGCACTGGAGCGGGTACAGAGGAGATTTACCAGGATGTTGCACTAGAGAGGGTACAGAGGAGATTTACCAGGATGTTGCACTAGAGAGGGTACAGAGGAGATTTACCAGGATGTTGCAACGGAGAGGGAGCAGAGGAGATTTACCGGGATATTGCACTGGAGAGGGTACAGAGGAGATTGACCAGGATGTTGCACTGAGAGAGAGTACAGAGGAGATTTACCAGGATGTTGCACTAGAGAGGTTACAGGGGAGATTTACCAGGATGTTGCACTGGAGAGGGTACAGAGGAGATTTACCAGGATGTTGCACTGGAGAGGGAGCAGAGGAGATTTACCAGGATGTTGCACTGGAGAGGGTACAGAGGAGATTTACCAGGATGTTGCACTAGAGAGGGTACAGAGGAGATTTACCAGGATGTTGCACTGGAGAGGGTACAGAGGAGATATACCAGGATGTTGCACGAGAGAGGGTACAGAGGAGATTTACCAGGATGTTGCACAAGAGAGGGTACAGAGGAGATTTACAACGATGTTGCACTAGAGAGGGTACAGAGGAGATTTACCAGGATGTTGCACTGGAGAGGGTACAGAGGAGATTTACCAGGATGTTACACTGGAGAGGGTGCAGAGGAGATTTACCAGGATGTTGCACTAGAGAGGGTACAGAGGAGATTTACCAGGATGTTGCACTGGAGAGGGTACAGAGGAGATTTACCAGGATGTTGCACTGGAGAGGGTACAGAGGAGATTTACCAGGATGTTGCACTGGAGAGGGTACAGAGGAGATTTACCAGGATGTTGCACGGGAGAGGGTACAGAGGAGATTTACCAGGATGTTGAAGTGGAGAGGGTACAGAGGAGATTTACCAGGATGTTGCACTGGAGAAGGTACAGAGGAGATTTACCAGGATGTTGCACTGGAGAGGGTACAGAGGAGATTTATTAGGATGTTGCACTGGAGAGGGTAAAGAGGAGATTTACCAGGATGTTGCACTAGAGAGGGTACAGAGGAGATTTACCAGGATGTTGCACTGGAGAGGGTACAGAGGAGATTTACCAGGATGTTGCACTGGAGAGGGTACAGAGGAGATTTACCAGCATGTTGCACTAGAGAGGGTACAGAGGAGATTTACCAGGATGTTGCACTGGAGAGGGTACAGAGGAGATTTACCAGGATGTTGCACTGGAGATTGAACAGAGGAGATTTACCAGGATGTTGCACTGGAGAGGGTACAGAGGAGATTTACCAGGATGTTGCACTGGAGAGGGTACAGAGGAGATTAACCAGGATGTTGCACTAGAGAGGGTACAGAGGAGATTTACCAGGATGTTGCACTAGAGAGGTACAGAGAAGATTTACCAGGATGTTGCACTGGAGAGGGTACAGAGGAGATTTTGCAGGATGTTACACTGAGAGAGGGTACAGAGGAGATTTACCAGGATGTTGCACTAGAGAGGGTACAGAGGAGATTTACCAGGATGTTGCACTAGAGAGGTACAGAGGAGATTTACCAGGATGTTGCACTGGAGAGGGTACAGAGGAGATTTTGCAGGATGTTGCACTGAGAGAGGGTACAGAGGAGATTTACCAGGATGTTGCACTAGAGAGGGTACAGAGGAGATTTACCAGGATGTTGCACTGGAGAGGGTACAGATGAGATTTACCAGGATGTTGCACTGGAGATGGTACAGAGGAGATTTACCAAGATGTTGCACTGGAGAGGGAGCAGAGGAGATTTACCAGGATGTTGCACTGGAGAGGGTACAGAGGAGATTTACCAGATGTTGCACTGGAGAGGGCAGCAGAGGAGATTTACCAGGATGTTGCACTGGAGAGGGTACAGAGGATATTTACCAGGATGTTGCACTAGAGAGGGCACAGAGGAGATTTACCAGGATGTTGCACTGGAGAGTGTACAGAGGGGATTTACCAGGATGTTGCACTGGAGAGGGTACAGAGGAGATTAACCAGGATGTTGCACTAGAGAGGCTACAGAGGAGATTTACCAGGATGTTGCACTAGAGAGGTACAGAGAAGATTTACCAGGATGTTGCACTGGAGAGGGTACAGAGGAGATTTTTCAGGATGTTACACTGAGAGTGGGTACAGAGGAGATTTACCAGGATGTTGCACTGGAGAGGGTACAGAGGAGATTTACCAGGATGTTGCACTAGAGAGGTACAGAGGAGATTTACCAGGATGTTGCACTGGAGAGGGTACAGAGGAGATTTTGCAGGATGTTGCACTGAGAGAGGGTACAGAGGAGATTTACCAGGATGTTGCACTAGAGAGGGTACAGAGGAGATTTACCAGGATGTTGCACTGGAGAGGGTACAGAGGAGATTTACCAGGATGTTGCACTGGAGAGGGAGCAGAGGAGATTTACCAGGATGTTGCACTGGAGAGGGCACAGAGGAGATTTACCAGATGTTGCACTGGAGAGGGTGCAGAGGAGATTTACCAGGATGTTGCACGGGAGAGGGTACAGAGGAGATTTACCAGGATTTTGAACTGGAGAGGGTACAGAGGAGATTTACCAGGATGTTGCACTGGAGAAGGTACAGAGGAGATTTACCAGGATGTTGCCCTAGAGAGGGTACAGAGGAGATTTACCAGGATGTTGCACTGGAGAGGGTACAGAGGAGATTTATTAGGATGTTGCACTGGGGAGGGTACAGAGGAGATTTACCAGGATGTTGCACTAGAGAGGGTACAGAGGAGATTTACCAGGATGTTGCACTGGAGAGGGTACAGAGGAGATTTACCAGGATGTTGCACTGGAGAGGGTACAGAGGAGATTTACCAGCATGTTGCACTAGAGAGGGTACAGAGGAGATTTACCAGGATGTTGCACTGGAGAGGGTACAGAGGAGATTTACCAGGATGTTGCACTAGAGAGGGTACAGAGGAGATTTACCGGGATTTTGCACTGGAGAGGGTACAGAGGAGATTTACCAGGATGTTACACTGGAGAGGGTACAGAGGAGATTTACCAGGATGTTGCACTGGAGAGGGTACAGAGGAGATTTAACAGGATGTTGCACTGGAGAGGGAGCAGAGGAGATTTACCAGGATGTTGCACTGGAGAGGGTACAGAGGAGATTTACCAGAATGTTGCACTGGAGAGGGTACAGAGGAGATTAACCAGGATGTTGCACTAGAGAGGGTACAGAGGAGATTTACCAGGATGTTGCACCAGAGAGGTACAGAGAAGATTTTCCAGGATGTTGCACTGGAGAGGGTACAGAGGAGATTTTGCAGGATGTTACACTGAGAGAGAGTACAGAGGAGATTTACCAGGATGTTGCACTAGAGAGGGTACAGAGGAGATTTACCAGGATGTTGCACTAGAGAGGTACAGAGGAGATTTACCAGGATGTTGCACTGGAGAGGGTACAGAGGAGATTTTGCAAGATGTTGCACTGAGAGAGGGTACAGAGGAGATTTACCAGGATGTTGCACTAGAGAGGGTACAGAGGAGATTTACCAGGATGTTGCACTGGAGAGGGTACAGAGGAGATTTACCAGGATGTTGCACTGGAGAGGGAGCAGAGGAGATTTACCAGGATGTTGCACTGGAGAGGGTACAGAGGAGATTTACCAGATGTTGCACTGGAGAGGGTGCAGAGGAGATTTACCAGGATGTTGCACTGGACAGGGTACAGAGGATATTTACCAGGATGTTGCACTAGAGAGGGCACAGAGGAGATTTACCAGGATGTTGCACTGGAGAGGGTAGAGAGGAGATTTACCAGGATGTTGCACTGGAGAGGGTACAGAGGAGATTTACCAGGATGTTGCACTAGAGAGGGTAAGCGGAGATTTACCAGGGTGTTGCACTGGAGAGGGTACAGAGGAGATATACCAGGATGTTGCACTGGAGAGGGTACAGATGAGATTTACCAGGATGTTGCACGGGAGAGGGTACAGAGGAGATTTACCAGGATGTTGAAGTGGAGAGGGTATAGAGGAGATTTACCAGGATGTTGCACTGGAGAGGGTACAGAGGAGATTTACCAGGATGTTGCACTGGAGAGGGTACAGAGGAGATTTAACAGGATGTTGCACTGGAGAGGGAGCAGAGGAGATTTACCAGGATGTTGCATGAGAGAGGGTACAGAGGAGATTTACCAGGATGTTGCACTGGAGAGGGTACAGAGGAGATTTACCAGGATGTTGCACTGGAGAGGGTACAGAGGAGATTTCCCAGGATGTTGCACTAGAGAGAGTACAGAGGAGATTTACCAGGATGTTGCACTGGAGAGGGTACAGAGGAGATTTACCAGGATGTTGCACTGGAGAGGGTACAGAGGAGATTTACCAGGATGTTGCACTAGAGAGGGTGCAGAGGAGATTTACCAGGATGTTGCACTATAGAGGGTACAGAGGAGATTTACCAGGATGTTGCACTGGAGAGGGTACAGAGGAGATTTACCAGGATGTTGCACTAGAGAGGGTACAGAGGAGATTTACCAGGATGTTACACTAGAGAGGGTACAGAGGAGATTTACCAGGATGTTACACTAGAGAGGGTACAGAGGAGATTTACCAGGATGTTGCACTGGAGAGGGTACAGAGGAGATTTACTAGGGTGTTGCACGGGAGAGGGTACAGAGGAGATTTACCAGGATGTTGCACTAGAGAGGGTACAGAGGAGATTTACCAGGATGTTACACTGGAGAGGGTACAGAGGAGATTTACCAGGATGTTACACTAGAGAGAGTACAGAGGAGATTCACCAGGATGTTGCACTGGAGAGGGTACAGAGGAGATTTACCAGGATGTTGCACTGGAGAGGGTACAAAGGAGATTTACCAGGATGTTACACTAGAGAGGGTACAGAGGAGATTTACCAGGATGTTGCACTGGAGAGGGTACAGAGGAGATTTACCAGGATGTTGCACTGGAGAGGGTACAGAGGAGATTTACCAGGATGTTGCACTGGAGAGGGTGCAAAGGAGATTTACCAGGATGTTACACTAGAGAGGGTACAGAGGAGATTTACCAGGGTGTTGCACTAGAGAGGGTACAGAGGAGATTTACCAGGATGTTGCACTGGAGAGGGTACAGATGAGATTTACCAGGATGTTACACTAGAGAGGGTACAGAGGAGATTTACCAGGATGTTGCACTAGAGAGGGTACAGAGGGGATTTACCAGGATGTTGCACTGGAGAGGGTACAGAGGACATTTACCATGATGTTGCACTGGAGAGGGTACAGATGAGATTTACCAGGATGTTACACTAGAGAGGGTACAGAGGAGATTTACCAGGATGTTGCACTAGAGAGGGTACAGAGGAGATTTCCCAGGATGTTACACTGGAGAAGGTACAGAGGAGATTTACCAGGATGTTGCACTGGAGAGGGTACAGATGAGATTTACCAGGATGTTACACTAGAGAGGGTACAGAGGAGATTTACCAGGATGTTGCACTGGAGAGGGTACAGAGGAGATTTCCCAGGATGTTGCCGGGACTGGAGAATGTTCGCGATGAGGAAAGATTGGAGAGGCTGGGGTTGTTTTCATTGGAACAGAGGAGGCTGAGGGGAGACCTGATTGAGGTGTATAAAATGATGAGGGGCCTGGATCGAGTGGATAGGACGGACCTGTTTCCCTTGGCAGAGGGGTCAACAACCAGGGGGCACAGATTGAAAGTAATTGGGGGGAGGTTTCGAGGGGATTTGAGGGGAAATGTCTTCACCCAGATGGTGGTGGGGGTCTGGGGGGGGAACTCACTGCCTGAAAGGGGGGTAGAGGCAGAAACCCTCACCACATTTGGACGTGTGCTCGAAGTGCCGTAACCCACAGGGCTACGGACCCAGAGCGGGAAAGTGGGATTAGACCGGGATGGCTCTTGGTCGGCAAGCACAACGCGGACACGATGGGCCGAATGGCCTCCTCCCGCGCTGTAAATTTCTCTGATTCTAGGATTCAGCCCCTCGAGCCTGTTACATTAGGAACAGGAGGAGGCCGTTCAGCCCCTCGAGTGTGTTACATTAGGAACAGGAGGAGGCCGTTCAGCCCCTCGAGCCTGTTTCATTAGGAACAGGAGGAGGCCGTTCAGCCCCTCGAGCCTGTTACATTAGGAACAGGAGGAGGCCGTTCAGCCCCTCGAGCCTGTTACATTAGGGACAGGAGGAGGCCGTTCAGCCCCTCGAGCCTGTTACATTAGGGACAGGAGGGGGCCGTTCAGCCCCTCGAGCCTGTTACATTAGGGACAGGAGGAGGCCGTTCAGCCCCTCGAGCCTGTTACATTAGGAACAGGAGGAGGCCGCTCAGCCCCTCGAGCCTGTTACATTAGGGACAGGAGGAGGCCGTTCAGCCCCTCGAGCCTGTTACATTAGGAACAGGAGGAGGCCGTTCAGCCCCTCGAGCCTGTTACATTAGGAACAGGAGGAGGCCGCTCAGCCCCTCGAGCCTGTTACATTAGGGACAGGAGGAGGCCGGTGAGCCCCTCTCGAACATGTACCACTATTCACCCTCCCCGTGTTACCAGCGCGGAGCTCCGCATCCTGTTCCCGTGGTCCCAGCGCGGAGCTCCATCTCACCTCCCCGTGGTACCAGCGTGGAGCTCCTTCTATCTCTGTCGGCAGATCCAAGACTTGTAATTCAATGATACTTAAGTACAGCGGGGCTGACAGGCAGCAGAGGAATTCACTAAGAGGTCCGGGATGTGATTTAACTCTCCTTCAAGGACTTAGATTTCCGGCAGCAAATTAAAATTGAAGCGGTTCAGCTGCAAGGGAGGATGATTTGGTTTGTCAGGGATCAGCTGATGAATCTCTCCACAATCTAATTGTCACTGCAAGGATCAGGAGCCTGGGCCAAGCACTGATTACAGCTCTCAGATACAGAGTAAAGCTCCCTCTACACTGTCCCATCAAACACTCCCAGGGCAGGTACAGCACGGGTTAGATACAGAGTAAAGCTCCCTCTACACTGTCCCATCAAACACTCCCAGGGCAGGTACAGGGGGTTCGATACAGAGTAAAGCTCCCTCTACACTGTCCCATCAAACACTCCCAGGGCAGGTACAGGGGGTTAGATACAGAGTAAAGCTCCCTCTACACTGTCCCATCAAACACTCCCAGGGCAGGTACAGGGGGTTAGATACAGAGTAAAGCTCCCTCTACACTGTCCCATCAAACACTCCCAGGGCAGGTACAGGGGGTTAGATACAGAGTAAAGCTCCCTCTACACTGTCCCATCAAACACTCCCAGGGCAGGTACAGGGGGTTCGATACAGAGTAAAGCTCCCTCTACACTGTCCCATCAAACACTCCCAGGGCAGGTACAGGGGGTTAGATACAGAGTAAAGCTCCTTCTACACTGTCCCATCAAACACTCCCAGGGCAGGTACAGGGCGTTAGATACAGAGTAAAGCTCCCTCTACACTGTCCCATCAAACACTCCCAGGGCAGGTACAGCACGGGTTAGATACAGAGTAAAGCTCCCTCTACACGGTCCCATCAAACACTCCCAGGGCAGGTACAGGGGGTTAGATACAGAGTAAAGCTCCCTCTACACTGTCCCATCAAACACTCCCAGGGGCAGGTACAGCACGGGGTTAGATACAGAGTAAAGCTCCCTCTACACTGTCCCATCAAACACTCCCAGGGCAGGTACAGCACGGTTTAGATACAGAGTAAAGCTCCCTCTACACTGTCCCATCAAACACTCCCAGGGCAGGTACAGGGGATTAGATACAGAGTAAAGCTCCCTCTACACTGTCCCATCAAACACTCCCAGGGCAGGTACAGGGGGTTAGATACTGAGTAAAGCTCCCTCTACACTGTCCCATCAAACACTCCCAGGGCAGGTACGGGGGGTTAGATACAGAGTAAAGCTCCCTCTGCACTGTTCCATCAAACACTCCCAGGGCAGGTACAGGGGATTAGATACAGAGTAAAGCTCCCTCTACACTGTCCCATCAAACACTCCCAGGGCAGGTACAGGGGGTTAGATACAGAGTAAAGCTCCCTCTACACTGTCCCATCAAACACTCCCAGGGCAGGTACAGGGGGTTAGATACTGAGTAAAGCTCCCTCTACACTGTCCCATCAAACACTCCCAGGGCACGTACAGGGTGTTAGATACAGAGTAAAGCTCCCTCTACACTGTCCCATCAAACACTCCCAGGGCAGGTACAGGGGGTTAGATACAGA
>NC_092008.1:15000-72500 GCF_044704955.1 Pristiophorus japonicus | reverse complement strand
GTACAGATATCTCCCTGAGGGAGAGGGACTTTGAGACACCAGTCAGTGTACAGATATCTCCCTGAGGGAGAGGGATTTTGAGACACCAGTCAGTGTACAGATATCTCCCTGAGGGTGAGGGACTGAGAGACACCAGTCAGTGTACAGATATCTCCCTGAGGGAGAGGAGAATGAGAGATACCAGTCAGTGTACAGATATCTCCCTGAGGGAGAGGGACTGAGAGACACCAGTCAGTGTACAGATATCTCCCTGAGGGAGAGGGGACTGAGGGACACCAGTCAGTGTACAGATATCTCCCTGAGGGAGAGGGGACTGAGAGACACCAGTCAGTGTACAGATATCTCCCTGAGGGAGAGGGGACTGAGAGACACCAGTCAGTGTACAGATATCTCCCTGAGGGAGATTGGACTGAGAGACACCAGTCAGTGTACAGATATCTCCCTGAGGGAGAGGGACTGAGAGACACCAGTCAGTGTACAGATATCTCCCTGAGGGAGCTGGGACTGAGGGACACCAGTCAGTGTACAGATATCTCCCTGAGGGAGAGGGACTGAGAGACACCAGTCAGTGTACAGATATCTCCCTGATGGAGAGGGACTGAGAGACACCAGTCAGTGTACAGATATCTCCCTGAGGGAGAGGGACTGAGAGACACCAGTCAGTGTACAGATATCTCCCTGAGGGAGAGGGGACTGAGAGACACCAGTCAGTGTACAGATATCTCCCTGAGGGAGAGGGGACTGAGAGACACCAGTCAGTGTACAGATATCTCCCTGAGGGAGAGGAACTGAGGGACACCAGTCAGTGTACAGATATCTCCCTGAGGGAGAGGGGACTGAGAGACACCAGTCAGTGTACAGATATCTCCCTGAGGGAGAGGGGACTGAGAGACACCAGTCAGTGTACAGATATCTCCCTGAGGGAGAGAGAGGGGACTGAGAGACACCAGTCAGTGTACAGATATCTCCCTGAGGGAGAGGGACTGAGGGACACCAGTCAGTGTACAGATATCTCCCTGAGGGAGAGGGGACTGAGAGACACCAGTCAGTGCCCAGATATCTCCCTGAGGGAGAGGGGACTGAGAGACACCAGTCAGTGTACAGATATCTCCCTGAGGGAGAGGGGACTGAGAGACACCAGTCCGTGTACAGATATCTCCCTGAGGGAGAGGGACTGAGAGACACCAGTTCGTGTACAGATATCTCCCTGAGGGAGAGGGACTGAGAGACACCAGTCAGTGTACAGATATCTCCCTGAGGGAGAGGGGACTGAGAGACACCAGTCAGTGTACAGATATCTCCCTGAGGGAGAGGGGACTGAGAGACACCAGTCAGTGTACAGATATCTCCCTGAGGGAGAGGGACTGAGAGACACCAGTCAGTGTACAGATATCTCCCTGAGGGAGAGGGGACTGAGAGACACCAGTCAGTGTACAGATATCCCCCTGGGGACCCAATCCGAATCCAGGGACCACTTGAATCCCCAGAGAGGCCATTCTACCTTTACAGCCATTGATCCGGATGCATCAGTTACAGACGGATTTCCAGAGTTTCCCAGATCAAGGGAAGACGTGAATCCAGAGGCAGCAACTGAATACTGGTGCCAGTGCTCCACGGGCAAATGCCCAGCACGGTGTGGGACACAAATCGCAAGAAAGACCCATGCTCCACACCCGGCCTACGCTGAGAAGGCCTGATCTCACCCGACTGAGAGAAAGAGACAGAGAAAGAGAGACAGAGAGAGAGAGCGAGAGAGCCAGACAGAGAGAGAGAGAGACAGAGAGAGAGGCAGAGAGAGAGACAGAGAGAGAGAGAGTGAGAGAGACAGAGAGAGAGAGTCAGAGAGACAGAGAGAGAGACACACAAAGAGAGAGATATACAGAGAGAGACAGAGAGAGAGAGTGAGAGAGAAAGAGTGTCAGAGCGAGAGAGAGAGAGAGAGAGAGTAAGAGCGAGAGAGAGAGAGAGAGAGGCAGAGAGACAGAGAGAGAGAGAGACAGAGAGAGAGAGTCAGAGCGAGAGAGAGAGAGAACGAGAGAGTGAGAGAGACAGAGAGCGAGCCAGAGCGAGAGAGAGAGTGAGAGAGACAGAGAGAGAGAGTGAATGAGAGAGAGAGATGGAGAGAGAGACAGAGAGAGAGAGTCAGAGTGAGCAAGAGAGAGAGAGAGAGCCAGAGAGTCAGAGAGAGAGACAGAGAGAGAGAGAGACAGAGTCAGAGCGAGTGAGAGAGAGAGAGAGTGAGAGAGACAGAGCGAGAGAGAGAGAGTGAATGAGAGAGACAGAGCGAGAGAGAGAGAGTCAGAGAGAGAGAGAGGGAGAGAGAGCCAGAGAGAGAAACAGAGAGAGAGAGAGAGAGAGTCAGAGAGAAAGAGAGACAGAGAGAGTGAGAGAGATAGTGTCAGAGAGAGAGAGACAGACGGAGAGACAGAGAGAGAGACGCAGAGAGAGAGAGAGATACAGAGAGAGATGGAGAGAGAGAGACAGAGAGAGATGGAGAGAGAGAGATGCAGAGAGAGAGAGAGAGACAGAGAGAGAGATGCAGAGAGAGAGAGATACAGAGAGAGATGGAGAGAGAGAGACAGAGGGAGATGGAGAGAGAGAGATGCAGAGAGAGAGAGAGAGACAGAGAGAGAGATGCAGAGAGAGAGAGATACAGAGAGAGATGGAGAGAGAGACAGAGAGAGATGGAGAGAGAGAGATGCAGAGAGAGAGAGAGAGACAGAGAGAGATGGAGAGAGAGAGACAGAGAGAGATGGAGAGAGAGAGATGCAGAGAGAGAGAGAGAGAGAGATGGAGAGAGTGATTCACAAGAAGCAGTTGAGGGACCTCGTTATGTGCCGTCTCCTCGGGCTATTAACGCAATAATTCACGATCTAATTGTGGCAGAATTGCTACTACAGCCTCAAAATCAAATTAAAGTTCTGACATTTACAAAGAAAATTGTTCCAACAAGGAATGAAATAAATGTGGGATTCAGAGAGTCTCTGGCACCAGGTTCGTGATGAGCAGAACACATTCGGTTAACGGGGTCGCTAATTCCCCCATCTGTAACTCTGCAATTCATTCCTGCACCCCTTCGCACTCGCCCTGACCAAACTGACTCTCACTGGGGTACAGTCCCACACACACTGACTCTCACTGGGGTACAGTCCCACACACACTGACTCTCACTGGGGTACAGTCCCACACACACTGACTCTCACTGGGGTACAGTCCCACACACACTGACTCTCACTGGTGTACAGTCCCACACACACTGACTCTCACTGGGGTACAGGTCCTACACACACTGACTCTCACTGGGGTACAGTCCCACACACACTGACTCTCACTGGGGTACGTGTCCCACACACACTGACTCTCACTGGGGTACAGTCCCATACACACTGACTCTCACTGGGGTACAGTCCCACACACACTGACTCTCACTGGGGTACGGGTCCCACACACACTGACTCTCACTGGGGTACGGGTCCCACACACACTGACTCTCACTGGGGTACAGTCCCACACACACTGACTCTCACTGGGGTACGTGTCCCACACACACTGACTCTCACTGGGGTACAGTCCCACACACACTGACTCTCACTGGGGTACAGTCCCACACACACTGACTCTCACTGGGGTACGGGTCCCACACACACTGACTCTCACTGGGGTACGGGTTCCACACACACTGACTCTCACTGGGGTACAGTCCCACACACACTGACTCTCACTGGGGTACAGTCCCACACACACTGACTCTCACTGGGGTACGGGTCCCACACACACTGACTCTCACTGGGGTACGGGTCCCACACACACTGACTCTCACTGGGGTACAGTCCCACACACACTGACTCTCACTGGGGTACAGTCCCACACACACTGACTCTCAGTGGGGTACGGGTCTCACACACTGACTCTCACTGGGGTACGGGTCCCACACACACTGACTCTCACTGGGGTACGGGTCCCACATACACTGACTCTCACTGGGGTACGGGTCCCACAAACACTGACTCTCACTGGGGTACAGTCCCACACACACTGACTCTCACTGGTGTACAGTCCCACACACATTGACTCTCACTGGGGTACAGTCCCACACACACTGACTCTCACTGGGGTACGTGTCCCACACACACTGACTCTCACTGGGGTACGGGTCCCACACACACTGACTCTCACTGGGGTACAGTCCCACACACACTGACTCTCACTGGGGTACAGTCCCACACACACTGACTCTCACTGGGGTACGGGTCCCACACACACTGACTCTCACTGGGGTATAGTCCCACACACACTGATTCTCACTGGGGTACAGTCCCACTCACACTGACTCTCACTGGGGTATGGGTCCCACACACACTGACTCTCACTGGGGTATGGGTCCCACACACACTGACTCTCACTGGTGTACGGGTCCCACACACACTGACTCTCACTGTGGTACAGACCCACACACACTGACTCTCACTGGGGTACGGGTCCCACACACACTGACTCTCACTGGGGTACGGGTCCCACACACACTGACTCTCACTGGGGTACAGTCCCACACACACTGACTCTCACTGGGGTACAGTCCCACACACACTGACTCTCACTGGGGTACGGGTCCCACACACACTGACTCTCACTGGGGTACGGGTCCCACACACACTGACTCTCACTGGGGTACGGGTCCCACACACACTGATTCTCACTGGGGTACGGGTCCCACACACACTGACTCTCACTGGGGTACGGGTCCGACACACACTGACTCTCACTGGGGTACGGGTCCCACACACACTGACTCTCACTGGGGTACAGTCCCACACACACTGACTCTCACTGGGGTACAGTCCCACACACACTGACTCTCACTGGGGTACGGGTCCCACACACACTGACTCTCACTGGGGTACGGGTCCCACACACACTGATTCTCACTGGGGTACAGTCCCACACACACTGACTCTCACTGGGGTACGGGTCCCACACACACTTACTCTCACTGGGGTACAGTCCCACACACACTGACTCTCACTGGGGTACAGTCCCACACACACTGACTCTCAGTGGGGTACGGGTCTCACACACTGACTCTCACTGGGGTACGGGTCCCACACACACTGACTCTCACTGGGGTACGGGTCCCACATACACTGACTCTCACTGGGGTACGGGTCCCACAAACACTGACTCTCACTGGGGTACAGTCCCACACACACTGACTCTCACTGGGGTACAGTCCCACACACACTGACTCTCACTGGGGTACAGTCCCACATACACTGACTCTCACTGGGGTACGGGTCTCACACACACTGACTCTCACTGGGGTACAGTCCCACATACACTGACTCTCACTGGGGTACGGGTCCCACACACACTGACTCTCACTGGGGTACGGGTCTCACACACACTGACTCTCACTGGGGTACGGGTCCCACACACACTGACTCTCACTGGGGTACGGGTCCCACACACACTGACACTCAATGGGGTACGGGTCCCACACACACTGACTCTCACTGGGGTACAGTCCCACACACACTGACTCTCACTGGGGTATAGGTCCCACACACACTGACTCTCACTGGGGTACGGGTCCCACACACACCGACTCAAACTGGGGTACAGTCCCACACACACTGACTCTCACTGGTGTACAGTCCCACACACATTGACTCTCACTGGGGTACAGTCCCACACACACTGACTCTCACTGGGGTACGTGTCCCACACACACTGACTCTCACTGGGGTACAGGTCCCTCACACACTGACTCTCACTGGGGTACGGGTCCCACACACACTGACTCTCACTGGGGTACGGGTCCCACACACACTGACTCTCACTGGGGTACGGGTCCGACACACACTGACTCTCACTGGGGTACGGGTCCCACACACACTGACTCTCACTGGGGTACAGTCCCACACACACTGACTCTCACTGGGGTACAGTCTCACACACACTGACTCTCACTGGGGTACGGGTCCCACACACACTGACTCTCACTGGGGTACGGGTCCCACACACACTGACTCTCACTGGGGTACGGGTCCCACACACACCGACTCTCACTGGGGTACAGTCCCACACACACTGACTCTCACTGGGGTACAGTCTCACACACACTGACTCTCACTGGGGTACAGTCTCACACACACTGACTCTCACTGGGGTACAGTCTCACACACACTGACTCTCACTGGGGTACGGGTCCCACACACACTGACTCTCACTGGGGTACGGGTCCCACACACACTGACTCTCATGGGGTACGGGTCCCACACACACCGACTCTCACTGGGGTACGGGTCCCACACACACTGACTCTCACTGGGGTACAGTCCCACACACACTGACTCTCACTGGGGTACAGTCCCACACACACTGACTCTCGCTGGGGTACGGGTCCCACACACACTAACTCTCACTGGGGTACGGGTCTCACACACACTGACTCTCACTGGGGTACGGGTCCCACACACACTGACTCTCACTGGGGTACGGGTCCCACACACACTGACACTCAATGGGGTACGGGTCCCACACACACTGATTCTCACTGGGGTACAGTACCACACACACTGACTCTCACTGGGGTATAGGTCCCACACACACTGACTCTCACTGGGGTACTGGTACCACACACACCGACTCAAACTGGGGTACAGTCCCACACACACTGACTCTCACTGGGGTACGGGTCCCACACACACCGACTCTCACTGGGGTACGGGTCCCACACACACTGACACTCAATGGGGTACGGGTCCCACACACACTGACTCTCACTGGGGTACAGTCCCACACACACTGACTCTCACTGGGGTACAGTCCCACACACACTGACTCTCACTGGGGTACAGTCCCACACACACTGACTCTCACTGGGGTATAGGTCCCACACACACTGACTCTCACTGGGGTTCGGGTCCCACACACACCGACTCAAACTGGGGTACAGTCCCACACACACTGACTCTCACTGGGGTACGGGTCCCACACACACTGATTCTCACTGGGGTACAGTCCCACACACACTGACTCTCACTGGGGTATGGGTCCCACACACACCGACTCTCACTGGGGTACGGGTCCCACACACACTGACTCTCGCTGGGGTACGGGTCCCACACACACTGACTCTCACTGGGGTACAGTCCCGCACACACTGACTCTCACTGGGGTACGGGTCCCACACACACTGACTCTCACTGGGGTACAGGTCCCTCACACACTGACTCTCACTGGGGTACGGGTCCCACACACACTGACTCTCACTGGGGTACGGGTCCCACACACACTGACTCTCACTGGGGTACGGGTCCGACACACACTGACTCTCACTGGGGTACGGGTCCCACACACACTGACTCTCACTGGGGTACAGTCCCACACACACTGACTCTCACTGGGGTACAGTCCCACACACACTGACTCTCACTGGGGTACGGGTCCCACACACACTGACTCTCACTGGGGTACGGGTCCCACACACACTGATTCTCACTGGGGTACAGTCCCACACACACTGACTCTCACTGGGGTACGGGTCCCACACACACTTACTCTCACTGGGGTACAGTCCCACACACACTGACTCTCACTGGGGTACAGTCCCACACACACTGACTCTCAGTGGGGTACGGGTCTCACACACTGACTCTCACTGGGGTACGGGTCCCACACACACTGACTCTCACTGGGGTACGGGTCCCACATACACTGACTCTCACTGGGGTACGGGTCCCACAAACACTGACTCTCACTGGGGTACAGTCCCACACACACTGACTCTCACTGGGGTACAGTCCCACACACACTGACTCTCACTGGGGTACAGTCCCACATACACTGACTCTCACTGGGGTACGGGTCTCACACACACTGACTCTCACTGGGGTACAGTCCCACATACACTGACTCTCACTGGGGTACGGGTCCCACACACACTGACTCTCACTGGGGTACGGGTCTCACACACACTGACTCTCACTGGGGTACGGGTCCCACACACACTGACTCTCACTGGGGTACGGGTCCCACACACACTGACACTCAATGGGGTACGGGTCCCACACACACTGACTCTCACTGGGGTACAGTCCCACACACACTGACTCTCACTGGGGTATAGGTCCCACACACACTGACTCTCACTGGGGTACGGGTCCCACACACACCGACTCAAACTGGGGTACAGTCCCACACACACTGACTCTCACTGGGGTACAGTCCCACACACACTGACTCTCACTGGGGTACAGTCTCACACACACTGACTCTCACTGGGGTACGGGTCCCACACACACTGACTCTCACTGGGGTACGGGTCCCACACACACTGACTCTCACTGGGGTACGGGTCCCACACACACCGACTCTCACTGGGGTACAGTCCCACACACACTGACTCTCACTGGGGTACAGTCTCACACACACTGACTCTCACTGGGGTACAGTCTCACACACACTGACTCTCACTGGGGTACAGTCTCACACACACTGACTCTCACTGGGGTACGGGTCCCACACACACTGACTCTCACTGGGGTACGGGTCCCACACACACTGACTCTCATGGGGTACGGGTCCCACACACACCGACTCTCACTGGGGTACAGGTCCCACACACACTGACTCTCACTGGGGTACAGTCCCACACACACTGACTCTCACTGGGGTACAGTCCCACACACACTGACTCTCGCTGGGGTACGGGTCCCACACACACTAACTCTCACTGGGGTACGGGTCTCACACACACTGACTCTCACTGGGGTACGGGTCCCACACACACTGACTCTCACTGGGGTACGGGTCCCACACACACTGACACTCAATGGGGTACGGGTCCCACACACACTGATTCTCACTGGGGTACAGTACCACACACACTGACTCTCACTGGGGTATAGGTCCCACACACACTGACTCTCACTGGGGTACGGGTCCCACACACACCGACTCAAACTGGGGTACAGTCCCACACACACTGACTCTCACTGGGGTACGGGTCCCACACACACCGACTCTCACTGGGGTACGGGTCCCACACACACTGACACTCAATGGGGTACGGGTCCCACACACACTGACTCTCACTGGGGTACAGTCCCACACACACTGACTCTCACTGGGGTACAGTCCCACACACACTGACTCTCACTGGGGTACGGGTCCCACACACACTGACTCTCACTGGGGTATAGGTCCCACACACACTGACTCTCACTGGGGTTCGGGTCCCACACACACCGACTCAAACTGGGGTACAGTCCCACACACACTGACTCTCACTGGGGTACGGGTCCCACACACACTGATTCTCACTGGGGTACAGTCCCACACACACTGACTCTCACTGGGGTATGGGTCCCACACACACCGACTCTCACTGGGGTACGGGTCCCACACACACTGACTCTCGCTGGGGTACGGGTCCCACACACACTGACTCTCACTGGGGTACAGTCCCGCACACACTGACTCTCACTGGGGTACGGGTCCCACACACACTGACTCTCACTGGGGTACAGGTCCCTCACACACTGACTCTCACTGGGGTACGGGTCCCACACACACTGACTCTCACTGGGGTACAGTCCCACATACACTGACTCTCACTGGGGTACGGGTCTCACACACACTGACTCTCACTGGGGTACAGTCCCACATACACTGACTCTCACTGGGGTACGGGTCCCACACACACTGACTCTCACTGGGGTACGGGTCTCACACACACTGACTCTCATGGGGTACGGGTCCCACACACACTGACTCTCACTGGGGTACGGGTCCCACATACACTGACACTCAATGGGGTACGGGTCCCACACACACTGATTCTCACTGGGGTACAGTCCCACACACACTGACTCTCACTGGGGTACGGGTCCCACACACACCGACTCTCACTGGGGTACGGGTCCCACACACACTGACTCTCGCTGGGGTACGGGTCCCACACACACTGACTCTCACTGGGGTACAGTCCCGCACACACTGACTCTCACTGGGGTACGGGTCCCACACACACTGACTCTCACTGGGGTACAGGTCCCTCACACACTGACCCTCACTGGGGTACGGGTCCCACACACACTGACTCTCACTGGGGTACAGTCCCACACATACTGACTCTCACTGGGGTACGGGTCCCACACACACTGACTCTCACTGGGTTACAGGTCCCACACACACTGACTCTCACTGGGGTACGGGTCCCACACACACTGACTCTCACTGGGGTACGGGTCCCACACACACTGACTCTCACTGGGGTACAGTCCCACACACACTGACTCTCACTGGGGTACAGTCCCACACACACTGACTCTAACTGGGGTACAGGTCCCACACACACTGACTCTCACTGGGGTACGGGTCCCACACACACTGACTCTCAGTCGGGTACGGGTCCCACATACACACACTGACTCTCACTGGGGTACGGGTCCCACACACACTGACTCTCACTGTGGCACGGGTCTCCGATCCAATCTTTGCATTAACTAGGTGCATCCATGGAGAATTCTCCTCCTGCTCTATCTCCCAGCTCCTTTTGCACATCACTCACTTCCACCATTCAGCATCCTAACCAACCCCTTCCCATTCACTCCCACTGTACACAATCCCAATGGAGCCAACCCCTTCCTATTCACTCCCATTGCAGACAATTCCCAATGGATCCAAACCCCTTCCCATTCACTCCCACTGTACACAATCCCAATGGACCCAAACCTCTTCTCATTCATTCCCACTGCACATAATCCCAATGGAACCAAACCCCTTCCCATTCACTCCCACTGTACACAATCCCAATGGACCCAAACCCCTTCCCATTCACTCCCATTGTACACAATCCCAATGGACCCAAACCCCTTCCCAGTCACTCCCATTGTGCACAATCCCAATGGACCCAAACCCCTTCCCATTCACTCCCATTGTACACAATCCCAATGGACCCAAACCCCTTCCCATTCACTCCCATTGTACACAATCCCAATGGACCCAAACCACTTCCCATTCACTCCCACTGTACTCAATCCCAATGGAGCCAAGCCCCTTTCCATTCACTCCCACTGCACACAATCCCAATGGACACAAACCCCTTCCCATTCACTCAAACTGTACACAATCCCAATGGGCACAAACCCCTTCCCATTCACTCCCACTTGACACAATCCAATGGACCCAACCCCTTCCTATTCACTCCCATTGTACACAATCCCAATGGACCCAAACCGCTTCCCATTCTGTCCCACTGTACACAATCCCAATGGAACCAAAACCTTTCCCATTCACTCCCACTGTACACAATCCCAATGGACCCAATCCCCTTTGAATTCACTCCCAATGTACACAATCCCAAATGGGCGCAAGCACTTCGCATTCACTCCCATGATACACAATCCCAATGGTCACAAACCCCTTCCCATTCGCTCCCACTGTACACAATCCCAATGAACCCAAACACCTTCCCATTCACTCCCACTGCACACGATGGACCCAAATCCCTTCCCATTCACTCCCACCATACACAATCCCAATGGACCCAAACCCCTTCCCATTCACTCCCACTGTACACAATCCCAATGGACCCAAATCCCTTCCCATTCACTCCCACTGTACACAATCCCAATGGACCCAATCCCCTTCCCATTCACTCCCACTGTACACAATCCCAAATGGGCCCAACCACTTCGCATTCACTCTCATTATACACAATCCCAATCGTGCCAAACCCCTTCCCATTCACTCCCACTGTACACAATCTCAAATGGGCCCAACCACTTCGCATTCACTTCCATTGTGCACAATCCCAATGGACCCAAACACCTTCCCATTCACTCCCACTGTACACAATCCCAATGGACCCAAACCACTTCCCATTC
This sequence comes from Pristiophorus japonicus, assembly GCF_044704955.1. Taxonomy (NCBI): domain Eukaryota; kingdom Metazoa; phylum Chordata; class Chondrichthyes; family Pristiophoridae; genus Pristiophorus; species Pristiophorus japonicus. The sequence continues at coordinate 60,609 of NC_092008.1, read as the reverse complement.
ATTCCCACTGTACATTATCCCAATGGACCCAAACCCCTTCCCATTCACTCCCACTGTACTCAATCCCAATGGAACGAAACATCTTCCCAATGACTCCCACTGTACACAATCCCAATGGACCCAAACCCTTTCCCATTAACTCCCACTGTACACAATCCCAATGGACCCAAGCCCCTTCCCATTCACTCCCACTGTACACAATCCCAATGGACACAAAACCTTTCCCATTCACTCAAACTGTACACAATACTAATGGATCGAAATCCCTTCCCATTCTCTCCCACTGTAAACAATCCCAATGGACCCAAACCCCTTCCCATTCACTCCCACTGTACACAATCCCAATGGACCCAATCCTCTTCCCATTCACTCCAACTGTACACAATCCCAAATTGGACCAACCACTTCGCATACACTCCCATTATACACAATCCCAATGGTCCCAAACCCCTTCCCATTCACTCCCACTGTACACAATCTCAAATGGGCCCAACCACTTCGCATTCACTTCCATTGTACACAATCCCAATGGACCCAAACCCCTTCCCATTCACTCCCACTGTACACATTCCCAATGGACCCAAATCCCTTCCCATTCATTCCCACTGTACACAATCCCAATGGACCCAAATCCCTTCCCATTCACTCCCACTGTACAGAATCCCAATGGACCCAAACCCCTTCCCATTGACTCCCACTTTACACAATCCCAATGGACCCAAACCCTTTCCCATTCACTCCCACTGTACACAATTCCAATGGACCCAAACACCTTCCCATTCACTCCCACTGTACACAATCCCAAGGGACCCAAACCCTTTCCCATTCACTCCCACTGTACACAAACCCAATGGACCCAACCACTTCCCATTCACTCCCACTTGACACAATCCCAATGGACCCAAACCCCTTCCCATTCACTCCCACTGTATACAATCCCAATGAACCCAAACCCTTCCCATTCACTCCCACTGTACACAATCCCAATGGACCAAAACCCCTTCCCATTAACTCCCAATGTACACAATCCCAATGGAACCAAACCTCTTCCCATTCACTCCCACTTGACACAATCCCAATGGACCCAAACCCCTTCCCATTCACTCCCATTGTACACAATCCCAATGGACCCAAACCCCTTTCCATTCTCTACGAATGGACACAATCCCAATGGACACAAACCCCTTCCCATTCTCTCCCACTGTACACAATCCCAATGGACCCAAACCAATTCCCATTCACTCCCACTGTACACAATGGACCCAAACCCCTTCCCATTCATTCCCACTATACACAATCCCAAGTGGGCCCAACCACTTTGTATTCACTCCCATTATACAAAATCCCAATGGTCGCAAACCCCTTCCCATTCACTCCCACTGTACACAACTCCAATGGACCTAAACCCCTTCCCATTCACTCAAACTGTACACAATCCTAATGGACGCTAATCCCTTCCCATTCACTCCCACTGTACACAATCCCAATGGGCACAAACACCTTCCCATTCACTCCCACTGTACAAAACTCCAATGGATCTAAACCCCTTCCCATTCACTCCCACTGTACACAATCCCAATGGGCCCAAACGCCTTCACATTCATTCCCACTGTACACAATCCCAATGTACCCAAGCTCCTTCCCATTCACTCCCACCATACACAATCCCAATGGACCCAAACCCCTTCCCATTCATTCCCACTGTACACAATCCCAATGGACCCAAACCACTTCCCATTCTCTCCCACTGTACAAAATACCAATGGACACAGACCCCTTCCCATTCACTCAAACTGTACACAATCCTAATGGAACCTAATCCCTTCCCATTCACTCCCACTGTACACAATCCCAATGGGCACAACGTCCTTCCCATTCACTCCCACTTGACACAATCCCAATGGACACAAACCCCTTCCCATTCACTCAAACTGAACACAATCCCAATGGACCCAAACCCCTTCCAATTCTCTCCCACTGTACACAATCGCAATGGACACAGACCCCTTCCCATTCACTCAAACTGTACACAATCCTAAAGGACCCAAACCCCTTCCCATTCACTCCCATTGTACACAATCCCAATGGACCCAAACCCCTTTCCATTCTCTCCAACTGTACACAATCCCAATGGATCCAAAACCCTTCCCATTCACTCCCATTGTACACAATCCCAATATACCCAAACCCCTTCCCATTCACTCCAACTGTACACAATCCCAATGGACCCAAACCCTTCGCATTCACTCCCACTGTACACAATCCCAATGGAGCCAAACCCCTTCCCATTCACTCCCACTTTAGACAGTCCCGATGGACCCAAAACCCCTTCCCATTCACTCCCACTGTACACAATCCCAATGGAGCCAAACCCATTCCCATTCACTCCCACTCTATACAATCCCAATGGACCAAACCCTTCCCATTCACTCCCACTGTACACAATCCCAATGGACCAAAACCCCTTCCCATTAACTCCCAATGTACACAATCCCAATGGAACCAGACCTCTTCCCATTCATTCCTACTTGACACAATCCCAATGGACCCAAAACCCTTCCCATTCACTCCCACTGTACACAATCCCAATGGACCAAAACCCCTTCCCATTAACTCCCAATGTACACAATCCCAATGGGCACAAACCCCTTCCCATTCACTCCTACTTGACACAATCCCAATGGACCCAAAACCCTTCCCATTCACTCCCACTGTACACAATCCGAATGGACCCAAACCCTTTCCCATTCACTCCCACTGTACACAATCCCAAATTGGCCCAACCACTTCGCATTCATTCCCATTATACACAATCCCAATGGTCCCAAACCCCTTCCCATTCACTCCCACTGTACACAATCCGAATGGACCCACTCCCTTTCCCATTCACTCCCACTGTACACAATTCCAATGGAACAAAACCCCTTCCCATTAACTCCCAATGTACACAATCCCAATGGAACCAAACCTCTTCCCATTCACTCCCACTGGACACAATCCCAATGGACACAAACCCCTTCCCATTCACTCAAACTGTACACAATCCTAATGGACGCAAACCCCTTCCATTTCACTCCCATTGTACACAATCCCAATGGACCCAAACCCCTTTCCATTCTCTCCCACTGTACACAATCCCAATGGATCCAAACCCCTTCGCATTCACTCCCACTGTACACAATCCCAACGGACCCAAATCACTTCCCATTCACTCTTACTGTACACAATCCCAATGGATCCAAACCCCTTCGCATTCACTCCCACTGTACACAATCCCAACGGACCCAAACCACTTCCCATTCACTCCAACTGTACACAATCCCAATGGATCCAAACCCCTTCCCATTCACTCCCACTTTAGACAGTCCCGATGGAGCCAAAACCCCCTCCCATTCACTCGCACTGTACACAATCCCAATGGACCCAAACCCATTCCCATTCGCTCTCACTGTATACAATCCCAATGTACCCAAACCCTTCCCATTCACTCCCACTGTACACAATCCCAATGGACCAAAACCCCTTCCCATTAACTCCCAATGTACACAATCCCAATGGAACCAAACCTCTTCCCATTCACTCCCACTGTACACAATCCCAATGGGCACAAACCCCTTCCCATTCACTCCCACTTGACACAATCCCAATAGACCCAAAACCCTTCCCATTCACTCCCATTGTACACAACCCCAATGGACCCAAACCCCTTTCCATTCTCTACGACTGGACACAATCCCAATGGACACAAACCCCTTCCCATTCTCTCCCACTGTACACAATCCCAATGGACCAAAACCCCTTCCCATTAACTCCCAATGTACACAATCCCAATGGAACCAAACCTCTTCCCATTCACTCCCACTGTACACAATCCCAATGGGCACAAACCCTTTCCCATTCACTCCCACTTGACACAATCCCAATGGGCACAAACCCTTTCCCATTCACTCCCACTTGACACAATCTCAATGGACCCAAACCCCTTCCCATTCACTCCCATTGTACACAATCCCAATGGACCCAAACCCCTTTCCATTCTCTACGACTGGACACAATCCCAATGGACACAAACCCCTTCCCATTCTCTCCCACTGTACACAATCCCAATGGACCCAAACCAATTCCCATTCACTCCCACTGTACACAATGGACCCAAACCCCTTCCCATTCATTCCCACTATACACAATCCCAAGTGGGCCCAACCACTTTGTATTCACTCCCATTATACAAAATCCCAATGGTCGCAAACCCCTTCCCATTCACTCCCACTGTACACAACTCCAATGGACCTAAACCCCTTCCCATTCACTCAAACTGTAGACAATCCTAATGGACCCTAATCCCTTCCCATTCACTCCCACTGTACACAATCCCAATGGGCACAAACCCCTTCCCATTCACTCCCACTGTACAAAACTCCAATGGATCTAAACCCCTTCCCATTCACTCCCACTGTACACAATCCCAATGGGCCCAAACGCCTTCACATTCATTCCCACTGTACAAAATCCCAATGGGCACAACCCCCTTCCCATTCACTCCCACTTGACACAATCCCAATGGACACATACCCCTTCCCATTCACTCAAACTGTACACAATCCCAATGGACCCAAACCCCTTCCCATTCTCTCCCACTGTACACAATCGCAATGGACACAGACCCCTTCCCATTCACTCAAACTGTACACAATCCTAAAGGACCCAAACACCTTCCCATTCACTCCCATTGTACACAATCCCAATGGACCCAAACCCCTTTCCATTCTCTCCCACTGTACACAATCCCAATGGATCCAAAACCCTTCCCATTCACTCCCATTGTACACAATCCCAATATACCCAAACCCCTTCCCATTCACTCCAACTGTACACAATCCCAATGGACCCAAACCCTTCGCATTCACTCCCACTGTACACAATCCCAATGGAACCAATCCCCTTCCCATTCACTCCCACTTTAGACAATCCCGATGGAACCAAAACCCCTTCCCATTCACTCCCACTGTACACAATCCCCATGGAGCCAAACCCATTCCCAATCACTCCCACTGTATACAATCCTAATGGACCCAAACCCTTCCCATTCACTCCCACTGTACACAATCCCAATGGACCAAAACCCCTTCCCATTAACTCCCAATGTACACAATCCCAATGGAACCAGACCTCTTCCCATTCACTCCCACTGTACACAATCCCAATGGGCACAAACCCCTTCCCATTCACTCCTACTTGACACAATCCCAATGGACCCAAAACCCTTCCCATTCACTCCCACTGCACACAATCCGAATGGACCCAATCCCCTTCCCATTCACTCCCACTGTACACAATCCCAAATTGGCCCAACCACCTCGCATTCACTTCCATTGTACACAATCCCAATGGACCCAAATCCCTTCCCACTCACTCCCACTGTATACAATCCCAATGGACCCAATCCATTTCCCATTCACTCCCACTGTACACAATCCCAATGGAACAAAACCCCTTCCCATTAACTCCCAATGTACACAATCCCAATGGACCCAAACCTCTTCCCATTCACTCCCACTGTGCACAATCCCAATGCACCCAAAGTCCTTCCCATTAACTCCCAATGTACACAATCCCAATGGACCCAAACCTCTTCCCATTCACTCCCACTGTACACAATCCCAATGGACCCAATCACTTTCCCATTCACTCCCACTGTACACAATCCCAATTGGCACAAACCCCTTCCCATTCACTCCCATTGTACACAATCCCAATGGACCCAACCCGTTCCCATTCACTCCCATTGTACACAATCCCAATGGACCCAAACCCCTTCCCATGCACTCCCACTGTACACAATGGAACCAAACCCCTTCCCATTCACTCCCACTGTACACAATGGACCCAAACCCCTTTCCATTCACTCCCACTGTACACAATCCCAATGGGCACAAACCCCTTCCCATTCACTCCCACTGTACACAATCCCAATGGACCCAAACCCCTTCCGATGCACTCCCACCATACACAATCCAAATGGACCAAAAACATTTCCCATTCACTCCCACTGTACACAATCCCAATGGACCCAAACCTCTTCCCATTCACTCCCACTGTACACAATCCCAATGGACCCAAACCGATTCACACTCACTCCCACTGTACACAATCCCAATAGACTAAAACCCCTTCCCACTCACTCCCACTGCACACAATCCCAATGGACGCAAACCCCTTTCATTCACTTCCACTGTACACAATCCCAATGGGCACAAACCCCTTCCCATTCACTCCCACTTGACTCAATCCCAATGGACCCAACCCCTTCCCATTCACTCCCACTGTACACAATCCCAATGGACCCAAACCCCTTCACATTCACTCCCACCATACACAATCCCAATGGACCCAAACCCTTTCCCATTCACTCCCACTTTAGACAGTCCCGATGGACCCAAAACCCCTTCCCATTCACTCCCACTGTACACAATCCCAATGAACCCAAACCCATTCCCATTCACTCCCACTGTATACAATCCCAATGGACCCAAACCCTTCCCATTCACTCCCACTGTACACAATCCCAATGGACCAAAACCCCTTCCCATTAACTCCCAATGTACACAATCCCAATCGAACCAGACCTCTTCCCATTCACTCCCACTGTACACAATCCCAATGGGCACAAACCGCTTCCCATTCACTCCCACTTGACACAATCCCAATGGACCAAAAACCCTTCCCATTCACTCCCACTGTACACAATCCGAATGGACCCAATCCCCATCCCATTCACTCCCACTGTACACAATCCCAAATTGGCCCAACCACTTCGCATTCATTCCCATTATACACAATCCCAATGGTCCCAAACCCCTTCCCATTCACTCCCACTGTACACAATCCGAATGGACCCAATCCCTTTCCCATTCACTCCCACTGTACACAATTCCAATGGAACAAAACCCCTTCCCATTAACTCCCAATGTACACAATCCCAATGGAACCAAACCTCTTCCCATTCACTCCCACTGTACACAATCCCAATGGGCACAAACCCCTTCCCATTCACTCCCACTTGACACAATCCCAATGGACACAAACCCCTTCCCATTCACTCAAACTGTACACAATCCTAATGGACCCAACCCCCTTCCCATTTACTCCCATTGTACACAATCCAAATGGATCTAAACCCCTTTCCATATTCTCCCACTGTACACAATCCCAATGGATCCAAAACCCTTCCCATTCACTCCCACTGTACACAATCCCAATGGACCCAAACCCCTTCCCATTCACTCCAACTGTACACAATCCCAATGGACGCAAACCCCTTCGCATTCACTCCCACTGTACACAATCCCAATGGACCCAAACCCCTTCCCATTCACTCCCACTTTAGACAGTCCCGATGGACCCAAAACCCCTTCCCATTTACTCGCACTGTACACAATCCCAATGGACCCAAACCCATTCCCATTCACTCCCACTGTATACAATCCCAATGTACCCAAACCCTTCCCATTCACTCCCACTGTACACAATCCCAATGGACCAAAACCCCTTCCCATTAACTCCCAATGTACACAATCCCAATGGAACCAAACCTCTTCCCATTCAATCCCACTGTACACAATCCCAATGGGCACAAATCCCTTCCCATTCACTCCCACTTGACACAATCCCAATAGACCCAAAACCCTTCCCATTCACTCCCACTGCACACAATCCGAATAGACCCAATCCCCTTCCCATTCACTCCCACTCTACACAATCTCAAATTGGCCCAACCACTTCGCATTCAATCCCATTATAGACAATCCCAATGGTCCCAATCCCCTTCCCATTCACTCCCACTCGACACAATCTCAAATTGGCCCAACCACTTCGCATTCATTCCCATTATAGACAATCCCAATGGTCCCAAACCCCTTCCCATTAACTCCCACTGTACACAATCTCAAATGAGGCCCACCACTTCGCATTCACTTCCATTGTACACAATCCCAATGGACCCAAATCCCTTCCCACTCACTCCCAATGTACACAATCCAAATGGACCCAATCCCTTTCCCATTCACTCCAACTGTACACAATCCCAATGGACCCAAACTCCTTCCCACTCACTCCCACTGCACACAATTCCAATAGACCAAAACCCCTTTCCATTCACTCCCACTGTACACAATCCCAATGGACGCACACCCCTTCCCATTCACTCAAACTGTACACAATCCTAATGGTCCCAAACCTCTTTCCATCACTCCCATTGTACACAATCCCAATGGACTCAACCCGTTCCCATTCACTCCCATTGTACACAATCCCAATGGACCCAAACCCCTTCCCATGCACTCCCACTGTACACAATCCCAATGGACCCAACCCCTTCCCATTCACTCCCATTGTACACAATCCTAATGGTCCCAAACCCCTTTCCATCACTCCCATTGTACACAATCCCAATGGACTCAACCCGTTCCCATTCACTCCCGTTGTACACAATCCCAATGGACTCAACCCGTTCCCATTCACTCCCATTGTACACAATCCCAATGGACTCAAAATCCCTTTCCATTCTCTCCCACTGTACACAATTCCAATGGATCCAAAACCCTTCCCATTCACTCCCATTGTACACGATCCCAAAGGACCCAACCCCTTCCCATTCTCTCCCACTGTACACAATCCTAATGGACCCAAACCTCTTCCCATTCACTCCCACTTTACACAGTCCCGATGGACACAAAACCCCTTCCCATGCTCTCCCACTGTACACAATCCCAATGGACCCAAACCCCTTCCCATTCACTCCCACTGTACACAATACCAATGGACCCAAACCCCTTCCCATTCTCTCCCACTGTACACAATCGCAATGGACCCAAACCCCTTCCCATTCACTCCCACTGTACACAATCCCAATGGACCCAAACTCCTTCCCATTCTCTCCCACTGTACACAATCCCAATGGACCCAAACCCCTTTCCATTCACTCCCACTGTACACAATACCAATGGACCCAAACCGTTTCCCATTCACTCCAACTGTACACAATCCCAATGGAACAAAACCCCTTCTCATTTACTCCCACTGTACACAATGCCAATAGACCCAAACGCCTTCCCATTCACTCCCACTCTACACAATCCCAATGGAGCCAAGCCCCTTTCCATTCACTCCCACTGTACACAATCCCAATGGACACAGACCCCTTCCCATTCACTCAAACTGTACACAATCCCAATGGGCACAAACCCCTTCCATTCACTCCCACTTGACACAATCCCAATGGACACAAACCCTTCCCATTCACTCAAACTGTACACAATCCTAATGGACCCAAACCCCTTCCCATTCACTCACATTGTACACAATCCCAATGGACACAAACCCCTTCCCATTCACTCAAACTGTACACAATCCTAATGGATCCGAATCTCTTCCCAATTCTCCCACTGTACATAATCCCAATGGACCCAAAACCCTTCCCATTCGCTCCCACTGTCCACAATCCCAATGGACCCAATCCCCTTCCCATTCACTCCCACTGTACACAATCCCAAATGGGCCCACCAACTTCGCATTCACTCCCATTATACGCAATTCCAATCGTCCCAAACCCATTCCCATTCACTCCCACTGTACACAATCTCAAATGGGCCCAACCACTTCGCATTCACTTCCATTGTACACAATGCCAATGGACCCAAACCCCTTCCCATTCACTCCCACTGTACATAATCCCAATGGACCCAAACCTCTTCCCATTCTCTCCCACTGTACACAATCCCAATGGATCCAAAACCCTTCCCATTCACTCCCACTGTACACAATCCCAATGGACCCAAACCCCTTTCCATTCACTCCAACTGTACACAATCCCAATGGACCCAAACCCCTTCGCATTCACTCCCACTGTACACAATCCCAATGGACCCAAACCCCTTCCCATTCAATCCCACTTTAGACAGTCCCGATGGACCCAAAACCCCTTCCCATTCACTCGCACTGTACACAATCCCAATGGACCCAAACCCATTCCCATTCACTCCCACTGTATACAATCCCAATGTACCCAAACCCTTCCCATTCACTCCCACTGTACACAATCCCAATGGACCAAAACCCCTTCCCATTAACTCCCAATGTACACAATCCCAATGGAACCAAACCTCTTCCCATTCACTCCCACTGTACACAATCCCAATGGGCACAAACCCCTTCCCATTCACTCCCACTGTACACAATCCGAATAGACCCAATCCCCTTCCCATTCACTCCCACTCTACACAATCCCAAATTGACCCAACCACTTCGCATTCATTCCCATTATAGACAATCCCAATGGTCCCAAACCCCTTCCCATTCACTCCCACTGTACACAATCCCAATGGACCCAAATCCCTTCCCACTCACTCCCACTGTACACAATCCAAATGGACCCAATCCCTTTCCCATTCACTCCCACTGTACACAATCCCAATCGAACAAAACCCCTTCCCATTAACTCCCAATGTACACAATCAATGGACCCAAACCTCTTCCCATTCACTCCCACTGTACACAATCCCAATGGACCCAAACTCCTTCCCACTCACTCCCACTGCACACAATTCCAATAGACCAAAACCCATTCCCATTCACTCCCACTGTACACAATCCCAATGGTCCCAAACCCCTTTCCATTCACTACCACAGGACACAATCCCAATGGGCACAAACCCCTTCGCATTCACTCCCACTTGACACAATCCCAATGGACCCAACCCCTTCCCATTCACTCCCATTGTACACAATCCTAATGGACCCAACCCGTTCCCATTCACTCCCATTGTACACAATCCCAACGGACCCAAACCCCTTCCCATGCACTCCCACTGTACACAATGGAACCAAACCCCTTCCCATTCACTCCCACTGTACACAATGGACCCAAACCCCTTTCCATTCACTTCTACTGTACACAATCCCAATGGGCACAAACCCCTTCCCATTCTCTCCCACTTGACACAATCCCAATGGACCCAAACCCCTTCCCATGCACTCCCACCATACACAATCCCAATGGACCCAAAACATTTCCCATTCACTCCCACTGTACACAATCCCAAATTGGCCCAACCACTTCGCATTCATTCCCATTATACACAATCCCAATGGTCCCAAACCCCTTCCCATTCACTCCCACTGTACACAATCTCAAATGCGCCCCACCACTTCCCATTAACTCCCAATGTACACAATCCCAGTGGACCCAAACCTCTTCCCATTCACTCCCACTGTACACAATCCCAATGGACCCAAACTCCTTCCCACTCACTCCCACTGCACACAATTCCAATAGACCAAAACCCCTTCCCATTCACTCCCACTGTACACAATCCCAATGGACGCACACCCGATCCCATTCACTCAAACTGTACACAATCCTAATGGACCCAAACCCCTTCCCATGCACTCCCACCATACACAATCCCAATGCACCCAAACCTCTTCCCATTCACTCCCACTGTACACAATCCCAATAGACTAAAACCCCTTCCCACTCACTCACACTGCACACAATCCCAATGGACACAAACCCCTTTCCATTCACTTCCACTGTACATAATCCCAATGGGCACAAACCCCTTCCCATTCACTCCCACTTGACACAATCCCAATGGACCCAACCCCTTCCCATTGACTATCACTGTACACAATCCCAATGGACTCAAACCCCTTCACATTCACTCCCACCATACACAATCCCAATGGACCCAAGCCCTTTCCCATTCACTCCCACTCTACACAATCCCAATGGACCTAAACCCTTTCCCATTCTCTCCCACTCTACACAATCCCAATGGAACCAACCCCTTCCCATTCACTCCCACTGTACATAATCCCAATGGTCCCAAACCCCGTCCCATTCTCTCCCACTGTACACAATTCCAATGGATCCAAAACCCTTCCCATTCACTCCCACTGTACACAATCCCAATGGACCAAAACCCCTTCCCATTAACTCCCAATGTACACAATCCCAATGGAACCAAACCTCTTCCCATTCACTCCCACTGTACACAATCCCAATGGGCACAAACCCCTTCCCATTCACTCCCACTTGACACAATCCCAATAGACCCAAAACCCTTCCCATTCACTCCCACTGTACACAATCCGAATAGACCCAATCCCCTTCCCATTCACTCCCACTCTACACAATCTCAAATTGGCCCAACCACTTCGCATTCAATCCCATTATAGACAATCCCAATGGTCCCAATCCCCTTCCCATTCACTCCCACTCGACACAATCTCACATTGGCCCAACCACTTCGCATTCATTCCCATTATAGACAATCCCAATGGTCCCAAACCCCTTCCCATTAACTCCCACTGTACACAATCTCAAATGAGGCCCACCACTTCGCATTCACTTCCATTGTACACAATCCCAATGGACCCAAATCCCTTCCCACTCACTCCCAATGTACACAATCCTAATGGACCCAACCCGTTCCCATTCACTCCCATTGTACACAATCCCAACGGACCCAAACCCCTTCCCATGCACTCCCACTGTACACAATGGAACCAAACCCCTTCCCATTCACTCCCACTGTACACAATGGACCCAAACCCCTTTCCATTCACTTCTACTGTACACAATCCCAATGGGCACAAACCCCTTCCCATTCTCTCCCACTTGACACAATCCCAATGGACCCAAACCCCTTCCCATGCACTCCCACCATACACAATCCCAATGGACCCAAAACATTTCCCATTCACTCCCACTGTACACAATCCCAAATTGGCCCAACCACTTCGCATTCATTCCCATTATACACAATCCCAATGGTCCCAAACCCCTTCCCATTCACTCCCACTGTACACAATCTCAAATGCGCCCCACCACTTCCCATTAACTCCCAATGTACACAATCCCAGTGGACCCAAACCTCTTCCCATTCACTCCCACTGTACACAATCCCAATGGACCCAAACTCCTTCCCACTCACTCCCACTGCACACAATTCCAATAGACCAAAACCCCTTCCCATTCACTCCCACTGTACACAATCCCAATGGACGCACACCCGATCCCATTCACTCAAACTGTACACAATCCTAATGGACCCAAACCCCTTCCCATGCACTCCCACCATACACAATCCCAATGCACCCAAACCTCTTCCCATTCACTCCCACTGTACACAATCCCAATAGACTAAAACCCCTTCCCACTCACTCACACTGCACACAATCCCAATGGACACAAACCCCTTTCCATTCACTTCCACTGTACATAATCCCAATGGGCACAAACCCCTTCCCATTCACTCCCACTTGACACAATCCCAATGGACCCAACCCCTTCCCATTGACTATCACTGTACACAATCCCAATGGACTCAAACCCCTTCACATTCACTCCCACCATACACAATCCCAATGGACCCAAGCCCTTTCCCATTCACTCCCACTCTACACAATCCCAATGGACCTAAACCCTTTCCCATTCTCTCCCACTCTACACAATCCCAATGGAACCAACCCCTTCCCATTCACTCCCACTGTACATAATCCCAATGGTCCCAAACCCCTTCCCATTCTCTCCCACTGTACACAATTCCAATGGATCCAAAACCCTTCCCATTCACTCCCACTGTACACAATCCCAATGGACCAAAACCCCTTCCCATTAACTCCCAATGTACACAATCCCAATGGAACCAAACCTCTTCCCATTCACTCCCACTGTACACAATCCCAATGGGCACAAACCCCTTCCCATTCACTCCCACTTGACACAATCCCAATAGACCCAAAACCCTTCCCATTCACTCCCACTGTACACAATCCGAATAGACCCAATCCCCTTCCCATTCACTCCCACTCTACACAATCTCAAATTGGCCCAACCACTTCGCATTCAATCCCATTATAGACAATCCCAATGGTCCCAATCCCCTTCCCATTCACTCCCACTCGACACAATCTCACATTGGCCCAACCACTTCGCATTCATTCCCATTATAGACAATCCCAATGGTCCCAAACCCCTTCCCATTAACTCCCACTGTACACAATCTCAAATGAGGCCCACCACTTCGCATTCACTTCCATTGTACACAATCCCAATGGACCCAAATCCCTTCCCACTCACTCCCAATGTACACAATCCAAATGGACCCAATCCCTTTCCCATTCACTCCAACTGTACACAATCCCAATGGACCCAAACTCCTTCCCACTCACTCCCACTGCACACAATTCCAATAGACCAAAACCCCTTTCCATTCACTCCCACTGTACACAATCCCAATGGACGCACACCCCTTCCCATTCACTCAAACTGTACACAATCCTAATGGTCCCAAACCCCTTTCCATCACTCCCATTGTACACAATCCCAATGGACCCAACCCCTTCCCATTCACTCCCATTGTACACAATCCTAATGGTCCCAAACCCCTTTCCATCACTCCCATTGTACACAATCCCAATGGACTCAACCCGTTCCCATTCACTCCCGTTGTACACAATCCCAATGGACTCAACCCGTTCCCATTCACTCCCATTGTACACAATCCCAATGGACTCAAAATCCCTTTCCATTCTCTCCCACTGTACACAATTCCAATGGATCCAAAATCCTTCCCATTCACTCCCATTGTACACGATCCCAAAGGACCCAACCCCTTCCCATTCTCTCCCACTGTACACAATCCTAATGGACCCAAACCCCTTCCCATTCACTCCCACTTTACACAGTCCCGATGGACACAAAACCCCTTCCCATGCTCTCCCACTGTACACAATCCCAATGGACCCAAACCCCTTCCCATTCACTCCCACTGTACACAATACCAATGGACCCAAACCCCTTCCCATTCTCTCCCACTGTACACAATCGCAATGGACCCAAACCCCTTCCCATTCACTCCCACTGTACACAATCCCAATGGACCCAAACTCCTTCCCATTCTCTCCCACTGTACACAATCCCAATGGACCCAAACCCCTTTCCATTCACTCCCACTGTACACAATACCAATGGACCCAAACAGTTTCCCATTCACTCCCACTGTACACAATCCCAATGGAACAAAACCCCTTCTCATTTACTCCCACTGTACACAATGCCAATAGACCCAAACGCCTTCCCATTCACTCCCACTCTACACAATCCCAATGGAGCCAAGCCCCTTTCCATTCACTCCCACTGTACACAATCCCAATGGACACAGACCCCTTCCCATTCACTCAAACTGTACACAATCCCAATGGGCACAAACCCCTTCCATTCACTCCCACTTGACACAATCCCAATGGACACAAACCCTTCCCATTCACTCAAACTGTACACAATCCTAATGGACCCAAACCCCTTCCCATTCACTCACATTGTACACAATCCCAATGGACACAAACCCCTTCCCATTCACTCAAACTGTACACAATCCTAATGGATCCGAATCTCTTCCCAATTCTCCCACTGTACATAATCCCAATGGATCCAAAACCCTTCCCATTCGCTCCCACTGTCCACAATCCCAATGGACCCAATCCCCTTCCCATTCACTCCCACTGTACACAATCCCAAATGGGCCCACCAACTTCGCATTCACTCCCATTATACGCAATTCCAATCGTCCCAAACCCATTCCCATTCACTCCCACTGTACACAATCTCAAATGGGCCCAACCACTTCGCATTCACTTCCATTGTACACAATGCCAATGGACCCAAACCCCTTCCCATTCACTCCCACTGTACATAATCCCAATGGACCCAAACCTCTTCCCATTCTCTCCCACTGTACACAATCCCAATGGATCCAAAACCCTTCCCATTCACTCCCACTGTACACAATCCCAATGGACCCAAACCCCTTCCCATTCACTCCAACTGTACACAATCCCAATGGACCCAAACCCCTTCGCATTCACTCCCACTGTACACAATCCCAATGGACCCAAACCCCTTCCCATTCAATCCCACTTTAGACAGTCCCGATGGACCCAAAACCCCTTCCCATTCACTCGCACTCTACACAATCCCAATGGACCCAAACCCATTCCCATTCACTCCCACTGTATACAATCCCAATGTACCCAAACCCTTCCCATTCACTCCCACTATACACAATCCCAATGGACCAAAACCCCTTCCCATTAACTCCCAATGTACACAATCCAAATGGAACCAAACCTCTTCCCATTCACTCCCACTGTACACAATCCCAATGGGCACAAACCCCTTCCCATTCACTCCCACTGTACACAATCCGAATAGACCCAATCCCCTTCCCATTCACTCCCACTCTACACAATCCCAAATTGGCCCAACCACTTCGCATTCATTCCCATTATAGACAATCCCAATGGTCCCAAACCCCTTCCCATTCACTCCCACTGTACACAATCCCAATGGACCCAAATCCCTTCCCACTCACTCCCACTGTACACAATCCAAATGGACCCAATCCCTTTCCCATTCACTCCCACTGTACACAATCCCAATCGAACAAAACCCCTTCCCATTAACTCCCAATGTACACAATCAATGGACCCAAACCTCTTCCCATTCACTCCCACTGTACACAATCCCAATGGACCCAAACTCCTTCCCACTCACTCCCACTGCACACAATTCCAATAGACCAAAACCCATTCCCATTCACTCCCACTGTACACAATCCCAATGGTCCCAAACCCCTTTCCATTCACTACCACAGGACACAATCCCAATGGGCACAAACCCCTTCGCATTCACTCCCACTTGACACAATCCCAATGGACCCAACCCCTTCCCATTCACTCCCATTGTACACAATCCTAATGGACACAACCCGTTCCCATTCACTCCCATTGTACACAATCCCAACGGACCCAAACCCCTTCCCATGCACTCCCACTGTACACAATGGAACCAAACCCCTTCCCATTCACTCCCACTGTACACAATGGACCCAAACCCCTTTCCATTCACTTCCACTGTACACAATCCCAATGGGCACAAACCCCTTCCCATTCTCTCCCACTTGACACAATCCCAATGGACCCAAACCCCTTCCCATGCACTCACACCATACACAATCCCAATGGACCCAAAACATTTCCCATTCACTCTCACTGTACACAATCCCAAATTGGCCCAACCACTTCGCATTCATTCCCATTATACACAATCCCAATGGTCCCAAACCCCTTCCCATTCACTCCCACTGTACACAATCTCAAATGCGCCCCACCACTTCCCATTAACTCCCAATGTACACAATCCCAGTGGACCCAAACCTCTTCCCATTCACTCCCACTGTACACAATCCCAATGGACCCAAACTCCTTCCCA
Organism: Pristiophorus japonicus; assembly: GCF_044704955.1. Classification (NCBI taxonomy): domain Eukaryota; kingdom Metazoa; phylum Chordata; class Chondrichthyes; family Pristiophoridae; genus Pristiophorus; species Pristiophorus japonicus. The sequence goes on along the minus strand of NC_092008.1, from coordinate 43,274 downwards.
CTCACTCCCACTGCACACAATTCCAATAGACCAAAACCCCTTCCCATTCACTCCCACTGTACACAATCCCAATGGACGCACACCCCATCCCATTCACTCAAACTGTACACAATCCTAATGGACCCAAACCCCTTCCCATGCACTCCCACCATACACAATCCCAATGCACCCAAACCTCTTCCCATTCACTCCCACTGTACACAATCCCAATAGACTAAAACCCCTTCCCACTCACTCCCACTGCACACAATCCCAATGGACGCAAACCCCTTTCCATTCACTTCCACTGTACATAATCCCAATGGGCACAAACCCCTTCCCATTCACTCCCACTTGACACAATCCCAATGGACCCAACCCCTTCCCATTGACTATCACTGTACACAATCCCAATGGACTCAAACCCCTTCACATTCACTCCCACCATACACAATCCCAATGGACCCAAACCCTTTCCCATTCACTCCCACTCTACACAATCCCAATGGACCTAAACCCTTTCCCATTCTCTCCCACTCTACACAATCCCAATGGAACCAACCCCTTCCCATTCACTCCCACTGTACACAATCCCAATGGACCCAAACCCTTTCCCATTCACTCCCACTGTACACAATCACAATGTATCCAAACCACTTCCCATTCACTCCCACTGTACACAATCCGAATGGACCCAAACCCCTTCCCACTCAATCCCACTGTACACAATCCCAATAGACCAAAACCCCTTCACACTCACTCCCACTGCACACAATCCCAATGGACGCAACCCCCTTTCCATTCACTCCCACTGTACACAATCCCAATGGACGCAACCCGCTTTCCATTCACTCCCACTGTACACAATCACAATGGACCCAAATCCCTTCCCATTCACTCATACATACACAATCCCAATGGACCCAAACCCTTTCCCATTCACTCCCACTGTACACAATCCCAATGGACCTAAACCCCTTCCCATTCTCTCCCACTCTACACAATCCCAATGGACACAAACCCCTTCTCATTCACTCAAACTGTACACAATCCTAATGGACCCAAACCCTTTCCCATTCACTCCCACTGTGCACAATCCCAATGGGACCAAACTCCTTCACATTCACTCCCACTGCACACAATTCCAATGGACACAAACCCCTTCCAATTCACTCCCACCATACACAATCCCAATAGACCCAAACCCCTTCCAATTCACTTCCACCATACACAATCCCAATGGACACAATCCCCTTCCCATTCACTCCCACTGTACACAATCCCAATGGACCCAACCCCGTCCCATTCACTCCCATTGTACACAATCACAATGGACTCAAAATCCCTTTCCATTCACTCCCACTGTACACAATCCCAATGGACTCAAACCCCTTCCCATTCACTCCCACTTTACACAGTCCCGATGGACACAAAACCCCTTCCCATTCTCTCCCACTGTACACAATCCCAATGGACCCAAACTCCTTCCCATTCACTCCCACTGTACACAATACCAATGGACCCAAACCCTTTTCCATAAACTCCCACTGTACACAAACACAATGGAACAAAACCCCTTCTCATTCACTCCCACTGTACACAATTACAATAGACCCAAACCCATTCCCATTCACTCCCACTCTACACAATCCCAATGGAGCCAAGCCCCTTTCCATTCACTCCCACTGTACACAATCCCAATGGACCCAAACCCCTTCACATTCACTCCCACTGTACACAATCTCAAATGGGGCCCAACACTTCGCATTCACTTCCATTGTACACAATCCCAATGGACCCAAATCCCTTTCCACTCACTCCCACTGTACACAATCCCAATCGACCCAATCCCTTTCCCATTCACTCCCACTGTACAAAATCCCAATCGATCAAAACCCCTTCTCATTAACTCCCAATGTACACAATCCCAATGGACCCAAACCTCTTCCCATTCACTCCCACTGTACACAATCCCAATGGACCCAAACTCCTTCCCACTCACTCCCACTGCACACAATTCCAATAGACCACAACCCATTCCCATTCACTCCCACTGTACACAATCCCAATGGACCCAAACCTCTTCCCATTCACTCCCACTGTACACAATCCCAATGGACGCACACCCCTTCCCATTCACTCCCACTGTACACAATCCCAATGGACGCACACCCCTTTCCATTCACTCCCACTGTACACAATCCCAATGGGCACAAACCCCTTCCCATTCACTCTCACTTGACACAATCCCAATAGACCCAAAACCCTTCCCATTCACTCCCACTATACACAATCCGAATAGACCCAATCCCCTTCCCATTCACTCCCACTCTACACAATCCCAAATTGGCCCAACCACTTCGCATTCATTCCCATTATAGACAATCCCAATGGTCCCAAACCACTTCCCATTCACTCCCACTGTACACAATCCAAATGGACCCAATCCCTTTCTCATTCACTCCCACTGTACACAATCCCAATCGAACAAAACCCCTTCCCATTAACTCCCAATGTACACAATCCCAATGGACCCAAACCTCTTCCCATTCACTCCCACTGTACACAATCCCAATGGACCCAAACTCCTTCCCACTCCCTCCCACTGCACACAATTCCAATAGACCAAAACCCATTCCCATTCACTCCCACTGTACACAATCCCAATGGAGCCAAGCCCCTTTCCATTCACTCCCACAGTAAACAATCCCAATGGGCACAAACCCCTTCGCATTCACTCCCACTTGACACAATCCCAATGGACCCAACCACTTCCCATTCACTCCCCTTGTACACAATCCCAATGGACCCAACCTGTTCCCATTCACTCCCACTGTACACAATGGACCCAAACCCCTTTCCATTCACTCCCACTGTACACAATCCCAATGGGCACAAACCCCTTCCCATTCACTCCCAATTGACACAATCCCAATGGACCCAAACCCCTTCCCATGCACTCCCACCATACACAATCCCAATGGACCCAAAACATTTCCCATTCACTCCCACTGTACACAATCCCAAATTGGCCCAACCACTTCGCATTCATTCCCATTATACACAATCCCAATGGTCCCAAACCCGTTCCCATTCACTCCCACTGTACACAATCTCAAATGGGCCCCACCACTTCGCATTCACTTCCATTGTACACAATCCCAATGGACCCAAATCCCTTCCCACTCACTCCCACTGTATACAATCCCAATGGACCCAATCCCTTTCCCATTCACTCCCACTGTACACAATCCCAATGGAACAAATGCCCTTCCCATTAACTCCCAATGTACACAATCCCAATGGACCCACACCTCTTCCCATTCACTCCCACTGTACACAATCCCAATGGACCCAAACTCCTTCCCACTCACTCCCACTGCACACAATTCCAATAGACCAAAACCCCTTCCCATTCACTCCCACTGTACACAATCTCAAATGGGCCCCACCACTTCGCATTCACTTCCATTGTACACAATCCCAATGGACCCAAATCCCTTCCCACTCACTCCCACTGTACACAATCCCAATGGACCCAATCCCTTTCCCATTCACTCCCACTGTACACAACCCCAATGGAACAAAACCCCTTCCCATTAACTCCCAATATACACAATCACAATGGACCCAAACCTCTTCCCATTCACTCCCACTGTACACAATCCCAATGGACCCAAACTCCTTCCCACTCACTCCCACTGCACACAATTCCAATAGACCAAAACCCCTTCCCATTCACTCCCACTGTACACAATCCCAATGGAGCCAAGCCCCTTTCCATTCACTCCCACTGTACACAATCCCAATGGACGCACACCCCATCCCATTCACTCAAACTGTACACAATCCTAATGGTCCCAAACCCCTTTCCATTCACTCCCACTGCACACAATCCCAATGGGCACAAACCCCTTCCCATTCACTCCCACTTGACACAATCCCAATGGACCCAACCCCTTCCCATTCACTCCCATTGTACACAATCCCAATGGACTCAACCCGTTCCCATTCACTCCCATTGTACACAATCCCAATGGACCCAAACCCCTTCACATGCACTCCCACTGTACACAATGGAACCAAACCCCTTCCCATTCACTCCCACTGTACACAATGCACCCAAAACCCTTTCCATTTACTCCCACTGTACACAATCCCAATGGGCACAAACCCCTTCCCATTCACTCCCACTGTACACAATCCCAATGGTCCCAAACCCCTTCCCATGCACTCCCACTTTAGACAGTCCCGATAGACCCAAAACCCCTTCCCATTCAATCCCACTGTACACAATCCCAATGGAACCAGACCTCTTCCCATTCACTCCCAATGTACACAATCCCAATGGGCAGAAACCCCTTCCCATTCACTCCCACTTGACACAATCCCAATGGACCCAAAACCCTTCGCATTCAATCCCACTGTACACAATCCGAATGGACCCAATCCCCTTCCCATTCACTCCCACTGTACACAATCCCAAATTGGCCCAACCACTTCGCATTCATTCCCATTATACACAATCCCAATGGTCCCAAACCGCTTCCCATTCACTCCCACTGTACACAATCCGAATGGACCCAATCCATTTCCCATTCACTCCCACTGTACACAATTCCAAAGGAACAAAACTCCTTCCCATTAACTCCCAATGTACACAATCCCAATGGAACCAAACCTCTTCCCATTCACTCCCATTGTACACAATCCCAATGGGCACAAACCCCTTCCCATTCACTCCCACTTGACACAATCCCAATGGACACAAACCCCTTCCCATTCACTCAAACTGTACACAATCCTAATGGACCCAACCCCCTTCCCATTCACTCCCATTGTACACAATCCCAAAGGACCCAAATCCCTTTCCATATTCTCCCACTGTACACAATCCCAATGGATCCAAAACCCTTCCCATTCACTCCCACTGTACACAATCCCAATTGACCCAAACCCCTTCCCATTCACTCCAACTGTAAACAATCCCAATGGACCCAAACCCCTTCGCATTCACTCCCACTGTACACAATCCCAATGGACCCAAACCCCTTCCCATTCACTCCCACTTTAGACAGTCCCGATGGACCCAAAACCCCTTCCCATTCACTCGCACTGTACACAATCCCAATGGACCCAAACCCATTCCCATTCACTCCCACTGTATACAATCCCAATGTACCCAAACCCTTCCCATTCACTCCCACTGTACACAATTCCTAATGACCAAAACCCCTTCCCATTAACTCCCAATGTACACAATCCCAATGGAACCAAACCTCTTCCCATTCACTCCCACTGTACACAATCCCAATGGGCACAAACCCCTTCCCATTCACTCCCACTTGACATAATCCCAATGGACCCAAAACCCTTCCCATTCGCTCCCACTGTACACAATCCCAATGGACCCAATCCCCTTCCCATTCACTCCCACTGTACACAATCCCAAATGGGACCACCAACTTCGCATTCACTCCCATTATACGCAATGTCCATTCGTCCCAAACCCATTCCCATTCACTCCCACTGTACACAATCTCAAATGGGCCCAACCACTTCGCATTCACTTCCATTGTACACAATGCCAATGGACCCAAACCCCTTCCCATTCACTCCCACTGTACATAATCCCAATAGAAACATAGAAACATAGAAAAATAGGTGCAGGAGCAGGCCATTCAGCCCTTCTAGCCTGCACCGCCATTCAATGAGTTCATGGCTGAACATGAAACTTCAGTACCCCCTTCCTGCTTTCTCGCCATAACCCTTGATCCCCCGAGTAGTAAGGACTTCATCTAACTCCCTTTTGAATATATTTAGTGAATTGGCCTCAACTACTTTCTGTGGTAGAGAATTCCACAGGTTCACCACTCTCTGGGTGAAGAAGTTTCTCCTCATCTCGGTCCTAAATGGCTTACCCCTTATCCTCAGACTGTGACCCCTGGTTCTGGACTTCCCCAACATTGGGAACATTCTTTCTGCATCTAACCTGTCTAAACCCGTCAGAATTTTAAACGTTTCTATGAGGTCCCCTCTCATTCTTCTGAACTCCAGTGAATACAAGCCCAATTGATCCAATCTTTCTTGATAGGTCAGTCCCGCCATCCCGGGAATCAGTCTGGTGAACCTTCGCTGCACTCCCTCAATGGTCCCAAACCCCTTCCCATTCTCTCCCACTGTACACAATTCCAATGGATCCAAAACCCTTCCCATTCACTCCCACTGTACACAATCCCAATGGACCCAAACCCCTTCCCATTCACTCCAACTGTACACAATCCCAATGGACCCAAATCCCTTCACATTCACTCCCACTGTACACAATCCCAATGGACCCAAACCCCTTCCCATTCACTCCCACTTTAGACAGTCCCGATGGACCCAAAACCCCTTCCCATTCACTCGCACTGTACACAATCCCAATGGACCCAAACCCATTCCCATTCACTCCCACTGTATACAATCCCAATGTACCCAAACCCTTCCCATTCACTCCCACTGTACACAATCCCAATGGACCAAAACCCCTTCCCATTAACTCCCAATGTACACAATCCCAATGGAACCAAACCTCTTCCCATTCATTCCCACTGTACACAATCCCAATGGGCACAAACCCCTTCCCATTCACTCCCACTTGACACAACCCCAATAGACCCAAAACCCTTCCCATTCACTCCCACTGTACACAATCCGAATAGACCCAATCCCCTTCCCATTCACTCCTACTCTACACAATCCCAAATTGGCCCAACCACTTCGCATTCATTCCCATTATAGATAATCCCAATGGTCCCAAACCCCTTCCCATTCACTCCCACTGTACACAATCTCAAATGGGGCCCACCACTTCGCATTCACTTCCATTGTACACAATCCCAATGGACCCAAATCCCTTCCCACTCACTCCCACTGTACACAATCCAAATGGACCCAATCCCTTTCCCATTCACTCCCACTGTACACAATCCCAATCGAACAAAACCCCTTCCCATTAACTCCCAATGTACACAATCCCAATGGACCCAATCCTCTTCCCATTCACTCCAACTGTACACAATCCCAATGGACCCAAACTCCTTCCCACTCACTCCCACTGCACACAATTCCAATAGACCAAAACCCATTCCCATTCACTCCCACTGTACACAATCCCAATGGAGCCAAGCCCCTTTCCATTCACTCAAACTGTACACAATCCCAATGGACGCACACCCCATCCCATTCACTCAAACTGTACACAATCCCAATGGGCACAAACCCCTTCGCATTCACTCCCACTTGACACAATCCCAATGGACCCAACCCCTTGCCATTCACTCCCATTGTACACAATCCCAATGGACCCAACCTGTTCCCATTTACTCCCATTGTACACAATCCCAATGGACCCAAACCCATTCCCATGCACTCCCACTGTACACAATGGAACCAAACCCCTTCCCATTCACTCCCACTGTACACAATCCCAATGGACCCAAACCCCTTCCCATGCACTCCCACCATACACAATCCCAATGGACCCAAAACATTTCCCATTCACTCCCACTGTACACAATCTCAAATTGGCCCAACCACTTCGCATTCATTCCCATTATACACAATCCCAATGGTCCCAAATCCCTTCCCACTCACTCCCACTGTACACAATCCCAATGGACCCAATCCCTTTCCCATTCACTCCCACTGTACACAATCCCAATGGAACAAAACCCCTTCCCATTAGCTCCCAATGTACACAATCCCAATGGACCCAAACCTCTTCCCATTCACTCCCACTGTACACAATCCCAATGGACCCAAACTCCTTCCCACTCACTCCCACTGCACACAATTCCAATAGACCAAAACCCCTTTCCATTCACTCCCACTGTACACAATCCCAATGGACGCACACCCCATCCCATTCACTCAAACTGTACACAATCCTAATGGTCCCAAACCCCTTTCCATTCACTCCCACTATACACAATCCGAATAGACCCAATCCCCTTCCCATTCACTCCCACTCTACACAATCCCAAATTGGCCCAACCACTTCGCATTCATTCCCATTATAGACAATCCCAATGGTCCCAAACCACTTCCCATTCACTCCCACTGTACACAATCCAAATGGACCCAATCCCTTTCTCATTCACTCCCACTGTACACAATCCCAATCGAACAAAACCCCTTCCCATTAACTCCCAATGTACACAATCCCAATGGACCCAAACCTCTTCCCATTCACTCCCACTGTACACAATCCCAATGGACCCAAACTCCTTCCCACTCCCTCCCACTGCACACAATTCCAATAGACCAAAACCCATTCCCATTCACTCCCACTGTACACAATCCCAATGGAGCCAAGCCCCTTTCCATTCACTCCCACAGTACACAATCCCAATGGGCACAAACCCCTTCGCATTCACTCCCACTTGACACAATCCCAATGGACCCAACCACTTCCCATTCACTCCCCTTGTACACAATCCCAATGGACCCAACCTGTTCCCATTCACTCCCACTGTACACAATGGACCCAAACCCCTTTCCATTCACTCCCACTGTACACAATCCCAATGGGCACAAACCCCTTCCCATTCACTCCCAATTGACACAATCCCAATGGACCCAAACCCCTTCCCATGCACTCCCACCATACACAATCCCAATGGACCCAAAACATTTCCCATTCACTCCCACTGTACACAATCCCAAATTGGCCCAACCACTTCGCATTCATTCCCATTATACACAATCCCAATGGTCCCAAACCCCTTCCCATTCACTCCCACTGTACACAATCTCAAATGCGCCCCACCACTTCGCATTCACTTCCATTGTACACAATCCCAATGGACCCAAATCCCTTCCCACTCACTCCCACTGTATACAATCCCAATGGACCCAATCCCTTTCCCATTCACTCCCACTGTACACAATCCCAATGGAACAAATGCCCTTCCCATTAACTCCCAATGTACACAATCCCAATGGACCCACACCTCTTCCCATTCACTCCCACTGTACACAATCCCAATGGACCCAAACTCCTTCCCACTCACTACCACTGCACACAATTCCAATAGACCAAAACCCCTTCCCATTCACTCCCACTGTACACAATCTCAAATGGGCCCCACCACTTCGCATTCACTTCCATTGTACACAATCCCAATGGACCCAAATCCCTTCCCACTCACTCCCACTGTACACAATCCCAATGGACCCAATCCCTTTCCCATTCACTCCCACTGTACACAACCCCAATGGAACAAAACCCCTTCCCATTAACTCCCAATGTACACAATCACAATGGACCCAAACCTCTTCCCATTCACTCCCACTGTACACAATCCCAATGGACCCAAACTCCTTCCCACTCACTCCCACTGCACACAATTCCAATAGACCAAAACCCCTTCCCATTCACTCCCACTGTACACAATCCCAATGGAGCCAAGCCCCTTTCCATTCACTCCCACTGTACACAATCCCAATGGACGCACACCCCATCCCATTCACTCAAACTGTACACAATCCTAATGGTCCCAAACCCCTTTCCATTCACTCCCACTGCACACAATCCCAATGGGCACAAACCCCTTCCCATTCACTCCCACTTGACACAATCCCAATGGACCCAACCCCTTCCCATTCACTCCCATTGTACACAATCCCAATGGACTCAACCCGTTCCCATTCACTCCCATTGTACACAATCCCAATGGACCCAAACCCCTTCACATGCACTCCCACTGTACACAATGGAACCAAACCCCTTCCCATTCACTCCCACTGTACACAATGCACCCAAAACCCTTTCCATTTACTCCCACTGTACACAATCCCAATGGGCACAAACCCCTTCCCATTCACTCCCACTGTACACAATCCCAATGGTCCCAAACCCCTTCCCATGCACTCCCACTTTAGACAGTCCCGATAGACCCAAAACCCCTTCCCATTCAATCCCACTGTACACAATCCCAATGGAACCAGACCTCTTCCCATTCACTCCCAATGTACACAATCCCAATGGGCAGAAACCCCTTCCCATTCACTCCCACTTGACACAATCCCAATGGACCCAAAACCCTTCGCATTCAATCCCACTGTACACAATCCGAATGGACCCAATCCCCTTCCCATTCACTCCCACTGTACACAATCCCAAATTGGCCCAACCACTTCGCATTCATTCCCATTATACACAATCCCAATGGTCCCAAACCGCTTCCCATTCACTCCCACTGTACACAATCCGAATGGACCCAATCCATTTCCCATTCACTCCCACTGTACACAATTCCAAAGGAACAAAACTCCTTCCCATTAACTCCCAATGTACACAATCCCAATGGAACCAAACCTCTTCCCATTCACTCCCATTGTACACAATCCCAATGGGCACAAACCCCTTCCCATTCACTCCCACTTGACACAATCCCAATGGACACAAACCCCTTCCCATTCACTCAAACTGTACACAATCCTAATGGACCCAACCCCCTTCCCATTCACTCCCATTGTACACAATCCCAAAGGACCCAAATCCCTTTCCATATTCTCCCACTGTACACAATCCCAATGGATCCAAAACCCTTCCCATTCACTCCCACTGTACACAATCCCAATTGACCCAAACCCCTTCCCATTCACTCCAACTGTAAACAATCCCAATGGACCCAAACCCCTTCGCATTCACTCCCACTGTACACAATCCCAATGGACCCAAACCCCTTCCCATTCACTCCCACTTTAGACAGTCCCGATGGACCCAAAACCCCTTCCCATTCACTCGCACTGTACACAATCCCAATGGACCCAAACCCATTCCCATTCACTCCCACTGTATACAATCCCAATGTACCCAAACCCTTCCCATTCACTCCCACTGTACACAATTCCTAATGACCAAAACCCCTTCCCATTAACTCCCAATGTACACAATCCCAATGGAACCAAACCTCTTCCCATTCACTCCCACTGTACACAATCCCAATGGGCACAAACCCCTTCCCATTCACTCCCACTTGACATAATCCCAATGGACCCAAAACCCTTCCCATTCGCTCCCACTGTACACAATCCCAATGGACCCACTCCCCTTCCCATTCACTCCCACTGTACACAATCCCAAATGGGACCACCAACTTCGCATTCACTCCCATTATACGCAATGTCCATTCGTCCCAAACCCATTCCCATTCACTCCCACTGTACACAATCTCAAATGGGCCCAACCACTTCGCATTCACTTCCATTGTACACAATGCCAATGGACCCAAACCCCTTCCCATTCACTCCCACTGTACATAATCCCAATGGTCCCAAACCCCTTCCCATTCTCTCCCACTGTACACAATTCCAATGGATCCAAAACCCTTCCCATTCACTCCCACTGTACACAATCCCAATGGACCCAAACCCCTTCCCATTCACTCCAACTGTACACAATCCCAATGGACCCAAATCCCTTCACATTCACTCCCACTGTACACAATCCCAATGGACCCAAACCCCTTCCCATTCACTCCCACTTTAGACAGTCCCGATGGACCCAAAACCCCTTCCCATTCACTCGCACTGTACACAATCCCAATGGACCCAAACCCATTCCCATTCACTCCCACTGTATACAATCCCAATGTACCCAAACCCTTCCCATTCACTCCCACTGTACACAATCCCAATGGACCAAAACCCCTTCCCATTAACTCCCAATGTACACAATCCCAATGGAACCAAACCTCTTCCCATTCATTCCCACTGTACACAATCCCAATGGGCACAAACCCCTTCCCATTCACTCCCACTTGACACAACCCCAATAGACCCAAAACCCTTCCCATTCACTCCCACTGTACACAATCCGAATAGACCCAATCCCCTTCCCATTCACTCCTCCTCTACACAATCCCAAATTGGCCCAACCACTTCGCATTCATTCCCATTATAGATAATCCCAATGGTCCCAAACCCCTTCCCATTCACTCCCACTGTACACAATCTCAAATGGGGCCCACCACTTCGCATTCACTTCCATTGTACACAATCCCAATGGACCCAAATCCCTTCCCACTCACTCCCACTGTACACAATCCAAATGGACCCAATCCCTTTCCCATTCACTCCCACTGTACACAGTCCCGATGGACACAAAACCCCTTCCCATTCACTCCCACTGTACAGAATCCCAATGGACCCAAACCCCTTCCCATTCACTCCCACTGTACACAATCCCAATGGACCCAAACCCCTTCCCATTCACTCCCACTTTAGACAGTCCCGATGGACCCAAAACCCCTTCCCATTCACTCGCACTGTACACAATCCCAATGGACCCAAACCCATTCCCATTCACTCCCACTGTATACAATCCCAATGTACCCAAACCCTTCCCATTCACTCCCACTGTACACAATTCCTAATGACCAAAACCCCTTCCCATTAACTCCCAATGTACACAATCCCAATGGAACCAAACCTCTTCCCATTCACTCCCACTGTACACAATCCCAATGGGCACAAACCCCTTCCCATTCACTCCCACTTGACATAATCCCAATGGACCCAAAACCCTTCCCATTCGCTCCCACTGTACACAATCCCAATGGACCCACTCCCCTTCCCATTCACTCCCACTGTACACAATCCCAAATGGGACCACCAACTTCGCATTCACTCCCATTATACGCAATGTCCATTCGTCCCAAACCCATTCCCATTCACTCCCACTGTACACAATCTCAAATGGGCCCAACCACTTCGCATTCACTTCCATTGTACACAATGCCAATGGACCCAAACCCCTTCCCATTCACTCCCACTGTACATAATCCCAATGGTCCCAACCCCCTTCCCATTCTCTCCCACTGTACACAATTCCAATGGATCCAAAACCCTTCCCATTCACTCCCACTGTACACAATCCCAATGGACCCAAACCCCTTCCCATTCACTCCAACTGTACACAATCCCAATGGACCCAAATCCCTTCACATTCACTCCCACTGTACACAATCCCAATGGACCCAAACCCCTTCCCATTCACTCCCACTTTAGACAGTCCCGATGGACCCAAAACCCCTTCCCATTCACTCGCACTGTACACAATCCCAATGGACCCAAACCCATTCCCATTCACTCCCACTGTATACAATCCCAATGTACCCAAACCCTTCCCATTCACTCCCACTGTACACAATCCCAATGGACCAAAACCCCTTCCCATTAACTCCCAATGTACACAATCCCAATGGAACCAAACCTCTTCCCATTCATTCCCACTGTACACAATCCCAATGGGCACAAACCCCTTCCCATTCACTCCCACTTGACACAACCCCAATAGACCCAAAACCCTTCCCATTCACTCCCACTGTACACAATCCGAATAGACCCAATCCCCTTCCCATTCACTCCTCCTCTACACAATCCCAAATTGGCCCAACCACTTCGCATTCATTCCCATTATAGATAATCCCAATGGTCCCAAACCCCTTCCCATTCACTCCCACTGTACACAATCTCAAATGGGGCCCACCACTTCGCATTCACTTCCATTGTACACAATCCCAATGGACCCAAATCCCTTCCCACTCACTCCCACTGTACACAATCCAAATGGACCCAATCCCTTTCCCATTCACTCCCACTGTACACAATCCCAATCGAACAAAACCCCTTCCCATTAACTCCCAATGTACACAATCCCAATGGACCCAATCCTCTTCCCATTCACTCCAACTGTACACAATCCCAATGGACCCAGACTCCTTCCCACTCACTCCCACTGCACACAATTCCAATAGACCAAAACCCATTCCCATTCACTCCCACTGTACACAATCCAAATGGGCACAAACCCCTTCCCATTCACTCCCACTTGACACAATCCCAATGGACCCAACCCCTTCCCATTCACTCCCATTGTACACAATCCCAATGGACTCAACCCGTTCCCATTCACTCCCATTGTACACAATCCCAATGGACCCAAACCCCTTCACATGCACTCCCACTGTACACAATGGAACCAAACCCCTTCCCATTCACTCCCACTGTACACAATGCACCCAAACCCCTTTCCATTCACTTCCACTGTACATAATCCCAATGGGCACAAACCCCTTCCCATTCACTCCCACTTGACACAATCACAATGGACCCAACCCCTTCCCATTGACTCCCACTGTACACAACCCAATGGACCCAAACCCCTTCACATTCACTCCCACCATACACAATCTCAATGGACCCAAACCCTTTCCCATTCACTCCCACTCTACACAATCCCAATGGACCTAAACCCTTTCCCATTCTCTCCCACTCTACACAATCCCAATGGAACCAACCCCTTCCCATTCACTCCCACTGTACACAATCCCAATGGACCCAAACCCTTTCCCATTCACTCCCACTGTACACAATCACAATGTATCCAAACCTCTTCCCATTCACTCCCACTCTACACAATCCCAATGGACCCAAACCCCTTCCCACTCAATCCCACTGCACACAATCCCAATAGACCAAAACCCCTTCCTACTCACTCCCACTGCACACAATCCCAATGGACGCAACCCCCTTTCCATTCACTCCCACTGTACACAATCCCAATGGACGCAACCCACTTTCCATTCACTCCCACTGTACACAATCACAATGGACCCAAATCCCTTCCCATTCACTCATACATACACAATCCCAATGGACCCAAACCCTTTCCCATTCACTCCCACTGTACACAATCCCAATGGACCGAAACCCCTTCCCATTCTCTCCCACTCTACACAATCCCAATGGACACAAACCCCTTCTCATTCACACAAACTGTACACAATCCTAATGGACCCAAACCCTTTCCCATTCACTCCCACTGTGCACAATCCCAATGGGACCAAACTCCTTCACATTCACTCCCACTGCACACAATTCCAATGGACCCAAACCCCTTCCAATTCACTCCCACTGTACACAATCCCAATAGACCCAAACCCCTTCCAATTCACTCCCACCATACACAATCCCAATGGACACAAACCCCTTCCCATTCTCTCCCACTGTACACAATCCCAATGGACCCAAACCCCTTCCCATTCACTCCCACTTTACACAGTCCCGATGGACACAAAACCCCTTCCCATTCACTCCCACTGTACAGAATCCCAATGGACCCAAACCCCTTCCCATTCACTCCCACTGTATACAATCGCAATGGACCCAAACCCCTTCCCATTCACTCCCACTGTACACAATCCCAATGGACCCAAACTCCTTCCCATTCTCTCCCACTGTACACAATCCCATTGGACCCAAACCCCTTCCCATTCACTCCCACTGTACACAATACCAATGGACCCAAACCCTTTCCCATAAACTCCCACTGTACACAAACACAATGGAACAAAACCCCTTCTCATTCACTCCCACTGTACACAATTACAATAGACCAAAACGCCTTCCCATTCACTCCCACTCTACACAATCCCAATGGACACCGACCCCTTCCCATTCACTCAAACTGTACACAATCCCAATGGACCCAAACCCCTTCCCATTCACTCTCACTGTACACAATCCCAATGGGCACAAACCCCTTCCCATTCACTCCCACTTGACACAATCCCAATGGACACAAACCCTTCCCATTCACTCAAACTGTACACAATCCTAATGGACCCAAACCCCTTCCCATTCACTCCCATTGTACACAATCCCAATGGACACAAACCCCTTCCCATTCACTCAAACTGTACACAATCCTAATGGATCCAAATCCCTTCCCATTTCTCCCACTGTACATAATCCCAATGGACCCAAAACCCTTCCCATTCGCTCCCACTGTCCACAATCCCAATGGACCCAATCCCCTTCCCATTCACTCCCACTGTACACAATCCCAAATGGGCCCACCAACTTCGCATTCACTCCCATTATACGCAATTCCAATCGTCCCAAACCCATTCCCATTCACTCCCACTGTACACAATCTCAAATGGGCCCAACCACTTCGCATTCCCTTCCATTGTACACAATGCCAATGGACCCAAACCCCTTCCCATTCACTCCCACTGTACATAATCCCAATGGTCCCAAACCCCTTCCCATTCTCTCCCGCTGTACACAATCCCAATGGATCCAAAACCCTTCCCATTCACTCCCACTATACACAATCCCAATGGACCCAAACCCCTTCCCATTCACTCCAACTGTACACAATCCCAATGGACCCAAACCCCTTCACATTCACTCCCACTGTACACAATCCCAATGGACCCAAACCCCTTCCCATTCACTCCCACTTTAGACAGTCCCGATGGACCCAAAACCCCTTCCCATTCACTCGCACTGTACACAATCCCAATGGACCCAAACCCATTCCCATTCACTCCCACTGTATACAATCCCAATGTACCCAAACCTTTCCCATTCACTCCCACTGTACACAATCCCAATGGACCAAAACCCCTTCCCATTAACTCCCAATGTACACAATCCCAATGGAACCAAACCTCTTCCCATTCACTCCCACTGTACACAATCCCAATGGGCACAAACCCCTTCCCATTCACTCCCACTTGACACAATCCCAATAGACCCAAAACCCTTCCCATTCACTCACACTGTACACAATCCGAATGGGCCCAATCCCCTTCCCATGCACTCCCACTGTACTCAATGGAACCAAACCCCTTCCCATTCACTCCCACTGTACACAATGGACCCAAACCCCTTTCCATTCACTCCCACTGTACACAATCCCAATGGACCCAAACCTCTTCCCATTCACTCCCACTGTACACAATCCCAATGGACCCAAACCGCTTCCCACTCACTCCCACTGTACACAGTCCCAATAGACTAAAACCCCTTCCCACTCACTCCCACTGCACACAATCCCAATGGACGCAAACCCCTTTCCATTCACTTCCACTGTACACAATCCCAATGGGCACAAACCCCTTCCCATTCACTCCCATTTGACACAATCCCAATGGACCCAACCCCTTCCCATTGACTCCCACTGTACACAATCCCAATGGACCCAAACCCCTTCACATTCACTCCCACCATACACAATCCCAATGGACCCAAACCCTTTCCCATTCACTCCCATTCTACACAATCCCAATGGACCTAAACCCTTTCCCATTCTCTCCCACTCTACACAATCCCAATTGAACCAACCCCTTCCCATTCTCTCCCACTGTACACAATCCCAATGGACCCAAACCCTTTCCCATTCACTCCCACTGTACACAATCACAATGTATCCAAACCTCTTCCCATTCACTCCCACTGTACACAATCCCAATGGACCCAAACCCCTTCCCACTCACTCCCACTGTACACAATCCCAATAGACCAAAACCCCTTCCCACTCACTCCCACTGCACACAATCCCAATGGACGCAACCCCCTTTCCATTCACTCCCACTGTACACAATCCCAATGGACGCAACCCCCTTTCCATTCACTCCCACTGTACACAATCACAATGGACCCAAATCCCTTCCCATTCACTCATACATACACAATCCCAATGGACCCAAACCCTTTCCCATTCACTCCCACTGTACACAATCCCAATGGACCTAAACCCCTTCCCATTCTCTCCCACTCTACACAATCCCAATGGACACAAACCCCTTCTCATTCACTCAAACTGTACACAATCCTAATGGACCCAAACCCTTTTCCATTCACTCCCACCATACACAATCCCAATAGACCCAAACCCCTTCCCATTCTCTCCCACTGTACACAATCCCAATGGACACAATCCCCTTCCCATTCACTCCCATTGTACACAATCCCAATGGACCCAAAATCCCTTTCCATTCTCTCCCACTGTACACAATTCCAATGGATCCAAAACCCTTCCCATTCACTCCCATTGTACACAATCCCAATGGACCCAAACCCCTTCCCATTCTCTCCCACTGTACACAATCCCAATGGACCCAAACCCCTTCCCATTCACTCCCACTTTACACAGTCCCGATGGACACAAAACCCCTTCCCATTCACTCCCACTGCACAGAATCCCAATGGACCCAAACCCCTTCCCATTCACTCCCACTGTATACAATCCCAATGGACCCAAACCCCTTCCCATTCACTCCCACTGTACACAATCCCAATGGACCCAAACTCCTTCCCATTCTCTCCCACTGTACACAATACCAATGGACCCAAACCGTTTCCCATTCACTCCCACTGTACACAATCCCAATGGAACAAAACCCCTTCTCATTCACTCCCACTGTACACAATCCCAATAGACCCAAACGCCTTTCCATTCACTCCCACTGTACACAATCCCAATGGACGCAACCCCCTTTCCATTCACTCCCACTGTACACAATCCCAATGGACGCAACCCCCTTTCCATTCACTCCCACTGCACACAATCCCAATGGACGCAACCCCCTTTCCATTCACTCCCACTGTACACAATCCCAATGGACACAGACCCCTTCCCATTCACTCAAACTGTACACAATCCCAATGGGCACAAACCCCTTCCCATTCACTCCCACTTGACACAATCGCAATGGACACAAACCCCTTCCCATTCACTCAAACTGTACACAATCCGAATGGACACAAACCCCTTCCCATTCACTCAAACTGTACACAATCCTAATGGATCCAAATCCCTTCCCAATTCTCCCTGTACATAATCCCAATGGACCCAAAACCCTTCCCATTCGCTCCCACTGTACACAATCCCAATGGACCCAATCCCCTTCCCATTCACTCCCACTGTACACAATCCCAAATGGGCCCACCAACTTCCCATTCACTCCCACTGTACATAATCCCAATGGACCCAAACCCCTTCCCATTCTTTCCCACTGTACACAATCCCAATGGAACCAAAACCCTTCCCATTCACTCCCACTGTACACAATCACAATGGACCCAAAACCCTTCCCATTGACTCCCACTGTACACAATCCCAATAGACCCAAGCCACTTTCCATTCACTCCCACTGTACACAATCCCAATAGAAACAAACCCTTTCCCATTCACTCAAACTGTACACAATACATATGCATCCAAACACCTTCCCATTCTCTCCCACTGTAAACAATCCCAATGGACCCAAAACCCTTCCCATTCACTCCCACTGTACACAATCCCAATGGACCCAATCCCCTTCCCATTCACTCCCACTGTACACAAACCCAAATTGGCCCAACCACTTCGCATTCATTCCCATTATACACAATCCCAATGGTCCCAAACCCCTTCCCATCCACTCCCACTGTACACAATTTCAAATGGGCCCAACCACTTCCCATTCACTTCCATTGTACACAATCTCAATGGACCCAAACCCCTTCCCATTCACTCCCACTGTAGACAATCCCAATGGACCCAAATCCCTTCCCACTCACTCCTACTGCACACAATCCCAATGGACCCAAACCTTTTCCCATTAACTCCCACTGTACACAATCCCAATGAAACAAAACCCCTTCCCATTCACTCCCACTGTACACAATCCCAATGGATCCAAACCCCTTCCCACTCACTCCCACTGTACACAATCCCAATAGACCAAAACCCCTTCCCATTCACTCCCACTGCACACAATCCCAATGGACCCAAACCCTTTCCCATTCTCTCCCACTGTACACCATCCCAATGGACACAAACCCCTTCCAATTCACTCCCACTGTACACAATGGACCCAAACCCCTTCCCATTCACTCCCACTATACAAAATTCCAAGTGGGCCCAACCACTTCGTATTCACTCACATTATACAAAATCCCAATGGTCGCAAGCCCCTTCACATTCACTCCCACTTGACACAATCCCAATGGACCCAACCCCTTCCCATTCACTCCCACTGTACACAATCCCAATGGACCCAAACCCCTTCCCATTCACTCCCACCATACACAATCCAAATGGACCCAAACCCAATCCCATTAACTCCCACTGCACACAATCCCAATGGACCTAAACCCCTTCCCATTCTCTCCCATTCTACACAATCCCAATGGACCCAAACCTGTTCCCATTCACTCCCACAGTACGCAATCCCAATGGACCCAAACCCCTTCCCACTCACTCCCACTGTACACAATCCCAATAGACCAAAACCCCTTCCCACTCACTCCCACTGCACACAATCCCAATGGACGCAAACCCCTTTCCATTCACTCCCAATGTACACAATCCCAATGGGCACAAACCCCTTCCCATTCACTCCCACTTGACACAATCCCAATGGACCCAACCCCTTCCCATTCACTCCCACTGTACACAATCCCAATGGACCCAAATCCCTTCCCATTCACTCCCACTGTACACAATCCCAATGGACCTAAACCCCTTCCTATTCTCTCCCACTCTACACAATTCTAATGGACACAAACCCCTTCCCATTCACTCAAACTGTACACAATCCTAATGGACCCAAACCCTTTCCCATTCACTCCCACTGTGCACAATCCCAATGGGACCAAACCCCTTCACATTCACTCCCACTGTACACAATTCCAATGGACCCAAACCACTTCCCATTCACTCCCACCATACACAATCCCAATAGACACAAACCCCTTCCCATTCACTCCCACTGTACACAATCCCAATGGACCCAAACCCCTTCCCATTCTCGCCCACTGTACACAATCCCAATGGACACAATCCCCTTCCCATTCACTCCCACTTGACACAGTCCCAATGCACCCAACCCCTTCCCATTCACTCCCATTGTACACAATCCCAATGGACCCAAAATCCCTTTTCATTCGCTCCCACTGTACACAATTCCAATGGATCCAAAACCCTTCCCATTCACTCCCACTGTACACGATCCCAATGGACCCAAACCCCTTCCCATTCTCTCCCACTGTACACAATCCCAATAGACCCAAACCCCTTCCCATTCACTCCCACTTTACACAGTCCCGATGGACACAAAACCCCTTCCCATTCACTCCCAATGTACAGAATCCCAATGGACCCAAACCCCTTCCCATTCACTCCCACTGTACACAATCCCAAAGGACCCAAACCCCTTCCCATTCACTCCCACTGTACACAATCCCAATGGACCCAAACCCCTTCCCATTCACTCCCACTGTGCACAATCCCAATGGACCCAAACCCTTTCCCATTCACTCCCACTGTACACAATGGACCCAAACTCCTTCCCAGTCTCTCCAATTGTGCACAATCCCAATGGACACAAACACCTTCCCATTCTCTCCCACTGTACACAATCCCAATGAACCCAAACCCCTTCCCATTCACTCCCACTGTACACAATCCCAATGGACCCAAACCCGTTCCCATTCACTCCCACTGTACACAATCCCATTGGTCCCAACCCCTTCCCATTCTCTCCCACTGTACATAATCCCAATGGTCCCAACCCCTTCCCATTCACTCCCACTGTACACAATCTCAATGGACTCAAACCCCTTCCCATTCACTCCCACTGTACACAAACCCAATCGACTCAAACATCTTCAAATTAACTCCCACTGTACACAGTCCTAATCGACTCAAACCTCTTCCCATTCACTCCCATTGTACACAATCCCAATGCACCTAAATTCCTTCCCATTCACTCCAACCGTACACAATCCCAATGGACCCAAACCCCTTCCCATTCCCTCCCATTTTACACAATCCCAATCGACCCAAACCCCTTCCCATTCCCTCCCACTGGACATAATCCCATTGGTCCCAACCCCTTCCCATTCATTCCCACGGTACACAAACCCAATCCACTCAAACCTCTTCAAATTTACTCCCACTGTACACAATCCCAATGGACCCAACCCCTTCCCATTCATTCCCACTGTACACAATCCCAATCGACACAAACCTCTTCCCATTCACTCCCATTGTACACAATCCCAATGCACCCAAATTCCTTCCCATTCACTCCAACCGTACACAATCCCAATGGACCCAACCCCCTTCCCATTCCCTCCATTGTACACAATCCCAATGGACACAAACCCCTTCCCATTCCCTCCCACTGGACATATTCCCATTGGTCCCAACCCCTTCCCAGTCATTCCCATTCTGCACAATCCCAATGGACCCAAACCCTTCTCATTCTCTCCCACTGTACACAATCCCAATGGATGCAAACCCCTTCCCATTCACTCCCACTGTACACAATCCCAATGGACCCAAACCCCTTCCCATTCACTCCCACTGTACTACAATCGCAATGGACCAAAACCCCTTCCCATTCACTCCCACTGTACACAATCCCAATGGACCCAAACCTCTTCCCATTCACTCCCACTGTACACAATCCCAATGGACCCAAACCCCTTCCCATTCACTCCCACTGTACACAATCCCAATAGATCCAAACCCATTCCCATTCACTCCCACTCTACACAATCTCAATGGAGCCAAGCCCCCATCCATTCACTCCCACTGTACACAATCCCAATAGACCCAAACCCCTTCCCATTCACTCACATTCGACACAATCCCAATGGAGCCAAGCCCCTTCCCATTCACTTCCACTGTACACAGTCCCAATGTACCCAAACCCCTTCCCATTCACTCCCACTGTACACAATCCCAATGGACCTAAACCCCTTCCCATTCACTCCCACTGTACACAATCCCAATGGACCCTTACCCCTTACCATTCACTCCGACTGTACACAATCCCAATGGACCAAAACCCCTTCCCATTCACTCCCACTGTACACAATCCCAATGGACCCAAACCCCTTCCCATTCATTCCCACTGTACACAATCCCAATGGACCCAACCCCTTCTCATTCACTCCCATTGTACACAATCCCAATGGACCCAAACCCCTTACCATTCACTCCCACTCTGCACAATCCCAATGGACGCAAACCCCTTCCCATTCACTCCCATTGTACACAATCCCAATGGACCGAAACCCCTTCCCAGCCTTTCCCATTGTGCATAATCCCAATGGACCCAAACACCTTCTCATACTCTCCCACTGTACACAGTCCCAATGGACCTAAACCTCTTCCCATTCACTCCCACTCTACACAATCCCAATGGGCCCATACCCCTTCACATTCACTCCCACTGTACATAATCCCAATGGACCCAAACCCCTTCCCATTCACTCCCACCATACACAATCCCAATGGACCCAATCCCCTTCCCATTCACTCCCACTGTACACAATCACAATGGACCTAAACCCCTTCCCGTTCTCTCCCACTGGACACAATCCCATTGGTCCCAAACCCCTTCCCATTCACTCCCACTTTACACAGTCCAGATGGACCCAAATCCCCTTCCCATTCCCTCCCACTGTAGACAATCCCAATGGACCCAAACCCCTTCCCATTCCCTCCCACTGGACACAATCCCATTGGTCCCAACCCCCTTCCCATTCACTCCCACTGTACACAATCCCAATAGACCCAAACCCCTTCCCATTCACTCCCACTGTACACAATCCCAATGGACCCAAACCTCTTCCCATTCACTCCCACTGTACACAATCCCAATGGATCCAAACCCCTTCCCAGTCACTCCCATTGTGCACAATCCCAATGGACCCAAACCCCTTCCCATTCACTCCCATTGTACACAATCCCAATGGACCCAAACCCCTTGCCATTCACTCCCACTGTACACAATGGACCCAAACCCCTTCCCATTATGTCCCACTATACACAATCCCAATGGCCCCAAACCCTTTCCCATTCACTCCCACTATACACAATCCCAATGGCTCCAAACCCCTTCCCATTCACTCCCACTGTACACAATCACAATGGACACAAACACCTTCCCATTCACTCAAACTGTACACCATCCCAATGGAACCAAACCCCTTCCCATTCACTCCCATTATAAACAATCCCAATGGACCCAAACCCCTTCCCATTCACTCCCACTGTACACAATCCCAATTGACCCAAACCCCTTCCCATTCACCCCCACTGTACACAATCCCAATGAACCCAAACACCTTCCCATTCACTCCACTGTACACAATGCCAGTGATGTAGAACGCAAGATTCCCCAGTGAGCCTGGTAATTATTAGCAGTCTCTGACGATAATCAGCTCGCTGCAAACTCAATCAGTGTTATCTGTCAGAAAGGAGGGTTTATATTCCATTCTGTCGTGTTTGGTTTATGTTCAATTACTGAACGATTGGACAGGGAGCTCTGCGAAAATCTTTATCGGGCTGGGCAGAATCCTGCAGCTCATATGTAACAGGTCAATCAACAGCAGCCGATAAAGTATGAGAGGAGGCTGAGAGAGTTCACGATATTTCACCGCGTCCCGCAAGCCAACAGGGCAAGTATGTCTCAGCCTCCCGATGACACCACAGGAAGCATCATCTCCTTGTCTCTATATTGGCTCCAGATATCAGCCGTGGCTCAGTGGGTCTCCCTCGCCTCTGAATAGGAAGATCATAGGTTCAAGCCCCCACTCTATAGACTCGAGCCCCTGTAACCCAGGCCGGACACTGCCCCAGTGCCAGTACTGAGGGAGCGCCGCACTGTCGGAGGGGCAGTACTGAGGGAGCGCCGCACTGTCGGAGGGGCAGTACTGAGGGAGCCCCGCACTGTCGGAGGGGCGGTACTGAGGGAGCGCCGCACTGTCGGAGGGGCAGTACTGAGGGAGCGCCGCACTGTCGGAGGGGCGGTACTGAGGGAGACCCGCACTGTCGGAGGGGCAGTACTGAGGGAGACCCGCACTGTCGGAGGGGCGGTACTGAAGGAGTGCCGCACTGTTGGAGGGGCGGTACTGAGGGAGACCCGCACTATCGGAGGGGCGGTACTGAGGGAGCGCCGCACTGTCGGAGGGGCAGTACTGAGGGAGCCCCGCACTGTCGGAGGGGCGGTACTGAGGGAGCGCCGCACTGTCGGAGGGGCAGTACTGAGGGAGCGCCGCACTGTCGGAGGGGCGGTACTGAGGGAGCCCCGCACTGTCGGAGGGGCGGTACTGAGGGAGCCCCGCACTGTCGGAGGGGCGGTACTGAGGGAGCGCCGCACTGTCGGAGGGGCGGTACTGAGGGAGCACCGCACTGTCGGAGGGGCGGTACTGAGGGAGACCCGCACTGTCGGAGGGGCGGTACTGAAGGAGCGCCGCACTGTCGGAGGGGCAGTACTGAGGGAGCCCCGCACTGTCGGAGGGGCGGTACTGAGGGAGTGCCGCACTGTCGGAGGGGCGGTACTGAGGGAGCCCCGCACTGTCGGAGGGGCGGTACTGAGGGAGCCCCGCACTGTCGGAGGGGCAGTACTGAGGGAGCCCCGCACTGTCGGAGGGGCGGTACTGAGGGAGCCCCGCACTGTCGGAGGGGCGGTACTGAGGGAGCGCCGCACTGTCGGAGGGGCGGTACTGAGGGAGACCCGCACTGTCGGAGGGGCGGTACTGAGGGAGCGCCGCACTGTCGGAGGGGCAGTACTGAGGGAGCCCCGCACTGTCGGAGGGGCGGTACTGAGGGAGCGCCGCACTGTCGGAGGGGCAGTACTGAGGGAGCGCCGCACTGTCGGAGGGGCGGTACTGAGGGAGCCCCGCACTGTCGGAGGGGCGGTACTGAGGGAGCCCCGCACTGTCGGAGGGGCGGTACTGAAGGAGCGCCGCACTGTCGGAGGGGCAGTACTGAGGGAGCCCCGCACTGTCGGAGGGGCGGTACTGAGGGAGTGCCGCACTGTCGGAGGGGCGGTACTGAGGGAGCCCCGCACTGTCGGAGGGGCAGTACTGAGGGAGCCCCGCACTGTCGGAGGGGCAGTACTGAGGGAGTGCCGCACTGTCGGAGGGGCAGTACTGAGGGAGCCCCGCACTGTTGGAGGGGCAGTACTGAGGGAGCCCCGCACTGTCGGAGGGGCGGTACTGAGGGAGCCCCGCACTGTCGGAGGGGCGGTACTGAGGGAGCACCGCACTGTCGGAGGGGTGGTACTGAGGGAGCCCCGCACTGTCGGAGGGGCTGTATTTTGGGATGAGACATTAAATCGAGGCCCCGTCTGCCCTCTCGGGCGGATGTAAAAGATCCCGGGGCCACTATTGGAAGAAGAGCAGGGGGAGTTCTCCCCGGTGTCCTGGGGCCAATATTTATCCCTCGACCAACATCACTAAAACAGACGATCCGGGTCATTATCACATCGCTGTGTGTGGGAGCTTGCTGTGCGCAGGTTGGCGTTTCCCACATTACAACAGTGAGCGCCCTCCGAGCGTACTTCATTGGCTGTGAGGCGGTTTGGGACGTCCTGCGGTGGTGAAAGGCGATATATAAATGCAAGTCTTTCAGCGATGAGCCGATTGGGAGAACAGCAACAACTGCTGACTCCAACCAAGGGTCACTCAGGGTCACAGCACTGCTCAATACATTTTACAGTTGACTATAATCCAATTATTTTTGATGGGGAATTAAATCAGGAAATGCAGAGTCTGAGCGCTAAATATTTCATCACTTTCATCACCATTTTGCAAATGAGCGAGGTAATGGTTCACACCCAGAATGAAACACTCCTAGGGTAGGTACAGGGGGTTAGATACAGAGTAAAGCTCCCTCTACACTGTCCCATCAAACACTCCCAGGGCAGGTACAGCACGGGGTTAGATGCAGAGTAAAGCTCCCTCTACACTGTCCCATCAAACACTCCCAGGGCAGGTACAGGGGGTTAGATACAGAGTAAAGCTCCCTCTACACTGTCCCATCAAACACTCCCAGGGCAGGTACAGGGGGTTAGATACAGAGTAAAGCTCCCTCTACACTGTCCCATCAAACACTCCCAGGGCAGGTACAGGGGGTTAGATACAGAGTAAAGCTCCCTCTACACTGTCCCCATCAAACACTCCCAGGGCAGGTACAGGGGGTTAGATACAGAGTAAAGCTCCCTCTACACTGTCCCATCAAACACTCCCAGGGCAGGTACAGGGGGTTAGATACAGAGTAAAGCTCCCTCTACACTGTCCCATCAAACACTCCCAGGGCAGGTACAGGGGGTTAGATACAGAGTAAAGCTCCCTCTACACTGTCCCATCAAACACTCCCAGGGCAGGTACAGGGGGTTAGATACAGAGTAAAGCTCCCTCTACACTGTCCCATCAAACACTCCCAGGGCAGGTACAGGGGGTTAGATACAGAGTAAAGCTCCCTCTACACTGTCCCATCAAACACTCCCAGGGCAGGTACAGGGGGTTAGATACAGAGTAAAGCTCCCTCTACAATGTCCCATCAAACACTCCCAGGGCAGGTACAGGGGGTTAGATACAGAGTAAAGCTCCCTCTACACTGTCCCATCAAACACTCCCAGGGCAGGTACAGGGGGTTAGATACAGAGTAAAGCTCCCTCTACACTGTCCCATCAAACACTCCCAGGGCAGGTACAGGGGGTTAGATACAGAGTAAAGCTCCCTCTACACTGTCCCATCAAACACTCCCAGGGCAGGTACAGGGAGTTAGATACAGAGTAAAGCTCCCTCTACACTGTCCCATCAAACACTCCCAGGGCAGGTACAGGGGGTTAGATACAGAGTAAAGCTCCCTCTACACTGTCCCATCAAACACTCCCAGGGCAGGTACAGGGGGTTAGATACAGAGTAAAGCTCCCTCTACACTGTCCCATCAAACACTCCCAGGGCAGGTACAGGGGGTTAGATACAGAGTAAAGCTCCCTCTACACTGTCCCATCAAACACTCCCAGGGCAGGTACAGGGGGTTAGATACAGAGTAAAGCTCCCTCTACACTGTCCCATCAAACACTCCCAGGGCAGGTACAGGGGGTTAGATACAGAGTAAAGCTCCCTCTACACTGTCCCATCACACACTCCCAGGGCAGGTACAGGGAGTTAGATACAGAGTAAAGCTCCCTCAGTACCGCTGACACCAAGTTTCAATGTGTATGTACCCCTGACTCGTGTTGTAACACAGGACACCGGTCTGTCCGTACCCCACATAGAGGGATGAAGGGGTTATGAGGAGTGGGCGGGGAAGTGGAGCTGAGTCCATGATCGGATCAGCCATGTTGGTATTAAATGGAGGAGCAGGCTCGAGGGGCCGAATGGCCGACTCCTGCTCCTGTTTCTGATGTTCTTATATTGCGTTGGCCGCCTCTCTCGCAGTCCACGCGATGCTGTGTCCGCCTGTTAATATTGCGCTTGTCTCCAGCCAGCTCAGCGAGTGATCGCAGGTTGGGAAACGGCAGTGATTGTTGTGTTTCAAATTCAAAAGTTATCAAATATTCAGGACCAGTAAGCATGTGGGCTGGGACTACGGAGAAGGCTTCAAAGAGAGTTTGGAACTGGCTGTGTGTTAGACACAGCAAACACACACACACACT